>NC_082727.1:38996099-39299129 GCF_030144855.1 Hypanus sabinus | reverse complement strand
ACAACATTGTACATCTATGTACCAATGCAAGCTCTAAGTTCATCTGCCTTACTCGTTAATACTACTTGCTCTGAAATAAATGCAATTCACAGCATCAGTCCCAATGTGTTCACTTACATGGGGTTCTGTCTGTTCTCCTTGTTGGATTTTCTTGACCTAACCTCTACAGTACCTTCCCCTTAATCCTTTCACTCACTAACCTAATGCTCTGGTCATGCCAATTTAAAGTATCCTGAGGAAAACAATCAAGTTTTATCACTTTAATATATGTACAAGTGTGCTTAAACTAGCTAACTGTATCTATTAAATATTAGATACATTTTAAGTTGATATAACAAAGAAAAGTAAATAAAAAATGTTTAAGCTTGTTACCTTCTTGTTTGATGTAATAGATGTGATTGGAGGATTGAAGGTCATTGTTTTCATGCTGAACTCTTCAAAAAGCTCAGTAGCATGTCTAAATGAAAATGAACACATCGGTCTCCGTTTTAATAGTTGGTCAACATATGACTCACACTATAAAACACAAATGTGTAAACAGTCACTATGCTGTCAGGACAATCTAGAGATTTTTGCAATCTGATTTTAGTGTTGTCAGCAGAAGTAGTAAACCATTTCCAAAGCACAAATGAATAATCTCTTGACATTACTGGTTAATGAGGGCAAATTTCCTCCTCTTAAATCAGAGCAGATGGAACAGCTGGTTCAACTGAGCAGTTTGATCGGATTCCAATTCAATGTCACAGTCAAAATTAGCACCCAAAAGTCCTCTTCTGTATTCCATTCAATGAGCTTTTATGGGTAGTGATATCTCTGTCTAGTTGCATTTTTAGGAGACGCTGCATCACAACTGTCTTACCATTTTCAAGGATTCATGAAGTAAAACAGAACAAAACTTAATAACTTTGACATTAGATGAACAGTAAAATTTCTTACTTTCTGTTTAGTTCTGCCCTCAAGGCTCCAGAGCCTTCTAATGGTGCACCCACACTAAGATAGGCTGCAAACCTTTGCACCACTGGATGAAAGTGTCTCTGCAATTAAAAGAAAATAAAATGTAGAGAAATAGTATTATAGCACGTCCTGATACAGAACGTGTATAGCACGTCCTGTTATCAGAATCGGGTTTATTATCACTGACATGTCATTTGATAAGGTGCCCCGTGCAAGGCTTATTGAGAAAGTAAGGAGGCATGGGATCCAAGGGGACCTTGCTTTGTGGATCCAGAACTGGCTTGCCCATAGAAGGCAAAGAGTGGTTATAGATGGGTCATATTCTGCATGGAGTTCGGTGACCAGTGGTGTGCCTCAGGGATCTGTTCTGAGACCCCTACTAGTCATGATTTTTATAAAGCACCTGGATGAGGAAGTGGAGGGATGGGTTAGTAAATTTGCTAATAACACAAAGGTTGGAGGTGTTGTGGATAGTGCAGAGGGCTATCAGAGGTTACAGCGGATGCAAAACTGGGCTGAGAAGTGACAGATGGAGTTCAACCCAGATAAGTGTGAAGTGGTTCATTTTGGTAGGTCAAATATGATGGCAGAATATAGAATTAACAGTAACTCTTGGCAGTGTGGAGGATCAGAGGGATCTTGGGGTCCAAGTCATAGGACAATCAAAGCTGCTGCGCAGGTTGACTCTGTGGTTAAGAAGGCATATGGTACACTGGCCTTCATCAATCGTGGGATTGAGTTTAGGAGCCGAGAGGTAATGTTGCAGCTATATAGGACCCTGGTCAGACCTCACTTGGAGTACTATGCTCAGTTCTGTTTGCCTCACTGCAGGAAGGATGTGGAAACCATAGAAAGGGTGCTGAAATCTGATGCCGGAGGGGAATCAGCTGATCCTAAAATGTTGAATGTGTGTCTTCAGGCTCTTGTACCCCCTCCCCAATGGTAGTAATGAGAAGAGGGCAGGTTCCGGATGGTGAGGGTCCATAATGCTGGAAACTGCCTTCTTGAGGTTCTGTCTCTAGAAGAGGTCCTCAATGACGGGGAGGGTTGTGCCCTTGATGGAGCTGGCTGAGACTACACCCTCTACACACTCTTCTGATCCCACACATTGGAGCCTCCATAACAGGCAGCATGCAACCAGTAAGAATGTTATTCAATGCACATTTGTAGAAATTGAAAAGAGTCTGGTGACACATCAGATCTCCCCAAACTTCTGATGAAGAAGAGGCACTGGTGCACCTTATTCGTTACTGCATCAATGTGCTAGGCCTTGGATAGATCCTCCAAGATGTTGATGCCCCAGAACTTGAAGCTGCTCACCCTTTCCACTGCTGACCCGCCAATGAGGTTTTGTGTGTTTCCCCTCCTGAAATCCACAATTAATTCATTGGTCTTGCTGAGGTTGACCATGAGATTGCTGTTACGACAACACTCAACCAATCAACCTCTCTCCCGTCCACCTTCTTATCTGAGATTCTGCCAACAACAGTGGTCTCACCAGTGAATTTATAGATTGTGTTTGAGCTGTGCCTAGCCAATTGTGACTGTAGAGAGTAGAGCAATGAGCTAAATACATATCCTTGAGGTGTATCTGTGTTGACTGACTTAGAGATATTATTACTGCTCCGATGGTCTTCCGACAAGGAAATCAAGGATCCAGTCGGGGAGGTACAGAGGGGCCCAGGTTTTGAGTTTGTTGATTACTTCTGAAGGGATGGTAGTATTGAATAATGAGCTGCTTTGCTGACATTTTTACTATTTTTGTACACCAAATCCAGTACAATCCAGAACATGACATATTTGTATCAAAAATTCTATTCAGAAAATGCCTGCAATCTGTAAGGAGTTCGTACGTCCTCCGTGACCACGTGGGTACTCTGATTTCCTCCGACGACATAAAGGTCAATAGGTTAATTGGTCATGTGGGTGTAAGCATGTTGGGCCAGAAGGGCTTATTACTGTGCTGTATCTCTAAATAAAAAATAAAGAGGGTAGCCTATGTGCATGCTACATAATTAGAGAATAGAGTAGAAACAATGGGTGGAATTAGGCAGGCAATAGAAAACTGCAAGTTTGAGAAGATTTAATGACTGCAAAATTTAAATTAAAAAACAAATAATTTCAATGTCTTCATGCATTCTCAGGCATGAACAACTACATTAAGTTATGCACTGGCCCTGTAGTGGGCCATGGTGGTAATGCTGCTGAGGGACAGGAGGAGCCACAACTGGCAAAGCTTGCTCCCCTTTTCTGCTGCAAGTTCTTAAACACCTTAACATAGCTCATTTCTGGAGGATTCAAGGGAAAATTCGCAGACAGTTTGTAAATGCCCTCGGGGGGCTTGTGGATTGACACTAATCATATTTTTCTAGCCCTCAGAAAAGATCTGGAATGTCAGTATGGCACTCCCACAAAACATTGCAGACCTGGAATTGCTTCTTCCCCTCTGCATCTGAATGGATATTGAATCCATGAACTCTAATTCACTACGGTTTTTTCCCCTCTTTTTGCACATTATATTTATACACACAATTATACATATATAGACACATATACATACTTACTATAATTTACAGTTTTTATGCATTGCAATCTCTTGCTATCATAAAACAACATATGTCAGTGATATTAAACCCGATTCTGACTTTGACCACTGGCAAAGACATGCATTAAAATGCAGCTTTTCTAATGCAAAATAAGCATACCTGGAGATAATGTAACTCCCACAAAGCCGTGCTCTGTGCATTGCAGTACTCAGGCTCATCAAGCTCTGGCAGATAAAGTCCACTACCTTGAGATTCACTATCGAGCAGAATATCTGTCTTTGGAAATGACTAGAAGATAAAAATATTTAAATAAAACATTTTGCAACTTAATTCCAGCAAGGAAATGGGTCTATTAAGTAGTACAGTCAGCCCTCCTTATATGCGGGGGATTGGTTCTGAGACCCCCACAGATACCAAAAAACGCGGATGCTCAAGTCCCTTATTTAGCCTGACCAGTGCAGTGGTCCTTAGGACCCAGCAGAACCCTGGACCTTATTTAACCTGTCTCAGTGCGGTAGACATTAGGATCCAGAGTAGCTCTGAATCCGCAGTGTTTCTGTTCACGAAAATAATCACGATCACGATAGAAAATAAAGTGGATGTAATAAAGCCATCGGAAAGAGGTGAAACGCCATCGGTCATTGGAAAAGCGTTTGACTAGTCGGTCGACAATCGGAACAATTTTAATGATGCATGTGAAAGGCCCTGCCCCGATGAAAGCCACAATTATTACTAAGCAACGCAGTGGCTTAATTATTGAAATACATATGTTTCTTAAGTGCTTTATATGCATAGAAAGGTAAAATGTATACTATATACTAAGACAAACGTTTGACTGACTGACGCTAAATAATACCAAATGTACCTGTTCTGACTTTAAATCCAACTTAAAGGCGGACTCAGGAACGGAACTCATTCATAACCCGGGGACTGCCTGTACTTTTAAATCATCTCTAGATTTCTTATAATACCTAATACTATGTAAATAGTTGTTACACCGTATTGCTTAGGGAATAATGACAAGAAAAAATAGTCTGTACATGCTCAAATAACAAGTGCTGAAGAGAGAACTTCCGGGTTTTCCCAATCTGTGGTTGGTTGAATCCGCGCATAAGAAGGGCCGACTAATTATTCTGCAATTTCATTTCTGAATAACTTTAGTTTTCTGTTCATCATTCACTTGATTCTTTTTGCACTTTATTTTTTGTTTAGAAAATTGTAGTTCCAGCAGAGTGCAATTTTTTTTTGCAGACAAATGCCAGTACTCACATCATCTGACACAGGCATACCAATAAAAAACATTTATTACTGTAAAATAAATAATGCACATGTTAATGTAGCCAAATTAAGGATTCTGAAAAAGGAAAATAACACAGCTATTTATGAATGGGAAAAAGAGATCTCCTGTACTCAGCTGGAAGCTCAAGAAGAGTTTATTCGTCATATATGGCGGGAAAGCACTAGATCCTTTTTCAAGAGATCTCAGAGTTTAAGGGAGAAAATAAATGCCAAGCAAGGAGGAAAGCAGTAGGGTTCTAGTGGTAGGTGGTTGACAAAAACCATGCTTGAAGACATTGGGAGTATATTAGAAGGTAAAGCTCAATGGGGTCAGGTTGATGGATGAGAACTACTTAATTGAAAGCAGTTGAAGCTTATGAAGAGTGAAGGACAGGAGACTGGCAAGACAACATCCATCCTGCTATCTAGTCTGTCAAAAGCTTGGCAATGTGAGCAGAAGATGGGCTGAAGTATTAAAAAAGATGGATACAGGTACAGATGCTTGGCTCTGACATAAATGGAAATAGCCATATTCTCCCAGAGAGAGTGCACTTACATTCATTAACACTCCGTTAGTTGCTAAGATGCCAATGGCAGAATTGGGTAGAACATTAAGCGCCAGAGTAGTGAGACGTTTAATATAAGCCAATGTACGTTGCAGGGAAACTTGCTTCCTGCGTTTTGTCAGCATCATATCCAGACACTGCAGCAGAATCAAAACTTCTTCATTCGTGTTTCCTGAAAAACAGAACCAATAATGTTCAAATTACACTAATGATGAGAAAAGATGTCACATTTTAGCAGGATTAAGTTTAAGAAATATTATTTAAATGATGGAAAAAAAATGGGCTTCCTTCACCAAGTTAAATTAAGATTTGTGGACTATTTTACATCATATTTTTTGTGCAGAGAAAAACTGTAAGAAAGCTATCTATATTACAAGACCAAATTTAACTTTACTGTGTTAGCACATTATTACCAAAGAAAAATACTTTTAACTTACTTACCAGCATGTAGTGCAAATAACATTTTGTAAAGGTGAGTGTAGAATTTCATAGGGTCAATATTCAGCACATCACCTGAAGTGCAAAATAGGAAATTAAACTTTGGAGACTTGGAATTGCTATTAAGATACAAATAATTTTTAGGAAATGAAAACTACAAGGAAAATGCATGAACACCTCCTTCACAGTCTCATAAAGCAATTGAAAAATCAGCTTGTAAATGGGACCTACCTTGACCAGAAAGAATGCGAAAGGCAGCTTGAATGCAGTGAAGGCGCTCTCTGTAACTAAGGCTCTGTGGTGAAAAAAAAAGTTCAGACTAAGTATATTGAGAAACAAAACAGTAACAAGGTGGAGTGGAAAATCTCTCTGCATAACTTTAAAACTTGCACTCACCCCAGAGTCAATGAGAGAATATAGTACTACCAGAAGATCATCAAAGAATTCCACATTAATGAGATGTGCAAATCTGAGGGAAAATATACAAAGTTATATTCAGTGTTTGTAAATTTTCTGCAAATTTTAAGTAAACACTGAAGTTAATCATAGAACTTAAATGGTTAAGTTGGAATACTAGATTCAAATAAAGAAATCACCTGCAAGATGCAAACAATTAAAAGCATTCCCTTACTTGGCAAGGCCCTCCAGAACTGCAGGGAGAACAACGGATTTCTGTGCTTTCTTCAGTATCCTGAAGTACGTCAAGAAGACAATATTTAGGATCTCAGTGTGCTGTCAATAAGATAGAAAATTATATTAGTTTGAATTATGAGGAATAGGCCACCTAGTCCCTCGAATCTACACCATCACTGAATAAAACTTTGTGTTACTGAATGCTCAAGGTTTCCTCACTTCCAGACTTTAATCAGTTCGGATTGGCAACAACATCTCCTCCACAATCTTCATTTGCACAGGTGCACCAAGGCTGTGTGCATAGATCGTTGCTCTACTCAATTATACTTGTAACTGAGGATAAACACAGTTTCAACACCATATTTAAGTTTGCTGATGACCATTGTCATTGGCCAAATCAAAGGTGGTGACGAATCAGCATAAGGGAGTGAGATTTAAAATCTGGCGGTGTGATACCACAATAACTTCTCACTCTGTCAGCAAGACCAAAGAGCTGATTATTGACTTTGGAAAGAGGAAACCAGCCATCTGTGAGCCAGCCCTCATCGGGGGATCAGAGGTGGAGAGATCAGCAACGTTAAATTCCTTGGTGATATCATTTTACAGGATCTATCCTGGGTTCAGAATGAAAGTGCAATTATGAAGAAAGCATGACAGCGTCTCTAATTCCTTACAAGTTTGTGAAGATTCAGCATGGCATCTAAAACTTGGCAAACTTCTACAGATGTGTGGTGGAAAGTTGCAGCCAGCTTGGAATGGAAACAACAATGCCCTTGAACAGAAAATCCTATAAAAAGTTGATTGGCCCAGTACATCACAGGTAAAGCTCTCCCCACTACTGAGAACATCTACACAACCACATCGCAGGAAAGTGTTATCCAACAAGGACACCCAGCACCCAGGCCATACTCCCTTCCGCCATCAGGAAGGTGGTACAGGAGCCTCAGGATCCACACCACCAGGTTGAGGAATAGTTATTATCCCTCAACCATCAGATTCTTGAGCCAGCAGGGATAATTTCACTTAACTTCACTTGACCCTTCACTGTTCCCGCAGCCTATGGACTCACTTTCAAGGACTTATCACCTCATGTTTTTGATTTTTATTGCTTCCCCCCCCACCACCTTCTTTTTGCATTTGCAATGATTGTTGTCTTTTACACATTGGTTGTTTGTACTCCTGGGTGCGGTCTTTCACTGATTCCATCATGTTTGTTGGATTTACTGTGCATGCCTTCAAAAAAACAAATCTCATGGTTGTATATGGTGACATGTATAGTATTTATTTTGATAATAAATTTACTTTGAATTTCATATTCTGTCAACTGTGGTTAACTTTCATTCCTTGCTTACAAAGAATCTACACTTTACAAACATTCAAAAACTTTGTTTCCACAGTTCTTTGAGGACATGAATGCCAGTTTCGTCACTCAAAGGATTTATCCTCATTTTGATGTTAAAGTGCAATGCTCTAATTTCATACAGTGACTTCCTGATTCTTGATTCTCCCGCATTCTTGCAGCATCCATTCTCTCAAAAGCCCTCAGGATTTCATCTTACAATCAAGACAAGTTTCAGTCATCAATAAATGTTAAGCATACAAGCATAGTATATCAAACCATTCCTCAAAAGACAACCTTCCATTCCTGGTACAATAAACCCCTTTCTGCTTTGATCATTTTTACATCCTTCCTTAAATAATACTGAACAAAGTATTCTAGACAAGACCCCACCATGCCTCATAACTGAAGCACAAGATCGCTACATTTATATTCAATACCTCTCCCAATAACTTTCCTGATTATTGTTGTACCTGCCTTTTCCAAATCAGGCACATGTATACCCAGAGTTCTCTGCATTTCAAAGCACTACAAATGTATTACTTAAATGATGAAAGATTGTATTTATTTATTTCCTGCAAAAATCGATAATTAGACACTTCCACATCATTAGTATGGATGGATTTGAATGTCCTGGTATGCCAAAGGCCCGTTTTGTACTGGATGACTCAATAAATATTTCTAGGAATAACAGTGCATAGTTCCCTGAAGGTGGAGTCTCATGTAGATAGGGTGGTGAAGAAGGCTTTTGGAACGCTGGCCTTTATAAATCAAAGCATTGAGTACAGAAGTGGGGATGTAATGTTAAAATTGTACAAGGCATTGGTAAGGCCAAATTTGGAATATTGTGTACAGTTCTGGTCACCGAATTATAGGAAAGATATCAATAAATTAGAGAGAGTGCAGAGACGATTTACTAGGATGTTACCTGGGTTTCAGCACTTAAATTACAGAGAAAGGTTGAACAAGTTAGGTCTCTATTCATTGGAGCGTAGAAGGTTGAGGGGGGATTTGATATTTAAAATTTTGAGAGGGATAGATAGAGTTGACGTGAATAGGCTGTTTCCATTGAGAGTAGGGGAGATTCAAACGAGAGGACATGATTTGAGAGTTAGGGGGCAGAAGTTTAAGGGAAACACGAGGGGGTATTTCTTTACTCAGAGAGTGATAGCTGTGTGGAATGAGCTTCCTGTAGAAGTAGTAGAGGCCAGTTCAGTTGTGTCATTTAAGGTAAAATTGGATTGGTATATGGACAGGAAAGGAGTGGAGGGTTATGGGCTGAGTGCGGGTAGGTGGGACTAGGTGAGATTAAGAGTTTGGCACGGACTAGGAGGGCCGAGATGGCCTGTTTCCGTGCTGTGATTGTTATATGGTTATATGGTTATAAATCCTTTTCTTGATTTCCACCTACTGACTTAATACATCCATATTCTATTCTAGCCTCCTAATGTCACCAACACAACTTTCTTACCTACATTTATTTTGGACTAATTAAAAAAATTACACAGTAATCCAACATTCTATAAATTATAAAAAGAACCAAATATAACCACCACAATCACTCAAATAAACACAGCAAATGACAAGTAGTACTTTTTCAGATAAAAAATCAAAGAGATATGCTACACACACAAAATGCTGGTGAAACGCAGCAGGCGAGGCAGCATCTAAAGGTAGAAGCATTGTTGACGTTTCGGGACGAGACCCATTGTCAGGACTAACTGAAAGGAAAGATAGTAAGAGATTTGAAAGTAGGAGGGGGAGAGGAAAATGTGAAATGACATGGGAAGATCGGAGGGGGTGGAGTGAAGCTGAGAACCAGAAAGGTGATTGGCAATAGGGATACAGAGCTAGAGAAGGGAAAGAATCATGGGACGGGAGGCCTAGGGAGAAAGAAAGGGGGAGGGGAGCACCAGAGTGAGATGGAGAACAGGCAGAGTGATGGGCAGAAAGAGAGGAAAAAAAGGGGGAGAAAAGCTAAATATATCAGGGATGGGGTAAGAAGGGGAGGAAGTGCATTAACGGAAGTTAGAGAAGTCAATGTTCATGCCATCAGGTTGGAGGCAACCCAGCCAGTATATAAAGTGTTGTTCCTCCAACCTGAGTGTGGCTTCATCTTGACAGCAGAGGAGGCCATGTTTAGATATATCAGAATGGGAATGGGACATGGAATTAAAATGTGAGGCCACTGGGAGATCCTGCTTTCTCTGGCGGACGGAGCATAGCTTCACCCCACCCCCTCCGGTCTTCTCCTATTATTTCGCATTTTCCCCTCCTCCTCCTCCTACTTTCAAATCTCTTACTATCTTTCCTTTCAGTTAGTCCTGAGAAAGATCTCGGCCCGAAACGTCGACAGTGCTTCTACCTTTAGATGCTGCCTGGCCTGCTGCATTCCACCAGCATTTTGTGAGTGTTGCTTGAATTTCCAGCATCTGCAGATTTCCTCCTGTTTGCCTTTTAAAGAGATATGCTACTAGCTTGTGGCAATATATATACACACACACACACACAAACAACCTCTGGCAGAGCTGTTCTGATTAAACATCGGCAAAAAAAATTGGCACATACTCTGCACAACAGGCAAAATGCTGCACAAACAGCACAAATTGAAGTAGTTACATCAAGGACCAAAACACAGAGATGATAGGGTACATAAACTATGACAGATCTGTAGATTGGCAGCAGGCCAGCCAAAATATATTTTTATTAGTCATTGAGGAAATTAAAAACAAAAATTCTAAATATGTATGGTTTTACATATTTTCTGTCTGCCAAAAGTGCACATTCCATTTCTACTTAGCTCGCTCCTAATGTTTTTCATTTTTTCTTTCACATCATCTCTTAGCAGTTCCAGCACAAGTACTTGAACTTTAATACAGCATTGTACAATCTGTTTTCATTCTTTTAACCGCTTAAAATCATTTCAGCATTCTTCTTCCATCACTAATCATAATGGATGGATGACATGCTGTCAACAGAACTGTAGCTGTGCTAACTTTTAGCATCTTTTTTTAATCTAGACCTGGCTGGACTGGAGACGTTGGTAATGTACGTCCAACAAAGACTACATAGTAAATTAGACATTTTAAGCATGTTGAAACAAGGACTGAAACACAGAAACAACATACCAATTTTAGTTTTCGGTCTTTACTTTCTGCAGCTTCTGTTTCTAGAAGTTCTTTCTCAAGTTTCTCCTCTGCTTTTTTCCACTGAGGAAAAAAAAATCTTTACATTAAACTTTTAAATTTGCAGAATATTAGCAAAATTATTATAAGAGCGAAAGTTTTCTCCACTTTTATCTTAATGTTGCAGTGAGAACTAAGCAATGGAAACATTACCTTTCTCTGCATCCTGGACAGATTTTTCCTCTTTTCTTTACATGTCAAAAATCTTTTTTTAGGGGCAATGTCTTCTGAATCTTTTTTAACTTCCACTTCTTTAATCCGCAAAGTAAGAAATGTTTTCAGCACCTGATAGTAAGTAATAAATTAGCAGATTTACACCTGATTGTAATAATAATCAGAATTTCCATTGTGAATAACACAACTAATATCATAAAAACATTTCAATTTGGGTTGTATAATTTTACAACACAAACAGGTCATTTATCCTGAATACAAGAGATTCTGAGGATGCTGGAAATCAAGAACAATGCTCATACAAAATGTTAGATGAACATAGTAAGTCAGGCAGCATCTACAGAGAAGAATAATCAGTCAATGTTTTAGGCAGAGACCTTTCATCAGGACTAGTAAAAGGCCTCAGCCCAAAACATTGACTGTTTATTCCCCTCCATAGATGCTGCATGACTTGCTATGTTCATCCAACATTTTGTGTGTGTGTGTTGCTCTTGATTATCCTAACATGCTGCAAGGAAAGCCACCAAAGAACTCCATTAATGAATTATGCGAGGCGAAGTATATTTCTGAACAATACTAAGGAATCCATTGGAAGGCCAGTAGGTGGGCTGATCGATATATGAGAATAGATTCACACTGCGCACAAACATACATATCTATTCATTTTTGTGCATCAGTAATCAAATCTGCAAAGAAATTCCAATAGAGCAACTTATCTTGATCAGAGCCGAGGCAAAATGCAATGAATAACACAGACATGGTGAAATAGCATAAGGTACTGAATAAAGATTAGTATTAATTTTTATAATTAATTTTATCATTCATGCATTAAAACTGCAATTAAAATGTTGAATTTTAAAAATCAAAAACAATTGGCCAAACTACAAAATATTTTTGAGTATAATCTGATTATCCTATGATCATCCTGATTATCCTAGCATCATCTGTCCTCACAAGGGTTTTATCTGCATAGAACAGCACAACATCCCTGATATTGCCAACTTTTTAGAAGATCTAATTCAAGCAATGTCTTGCATCACTGGGTGTTAAGTGCAATTACGTTACTACTAATTTTGTTAGTTTATAGAATTAAGTTGTAACTCTGAGCATCATACCCACTGCCCTGTCCATCTAAGTCTCATTTACATTTCAAGAATGACTGTCCTCTCTGCAGGCCTGAACATAGGAAACTCTGCACTTGTGGAACATAAAGAACAGAAAAATGAGAGAAGTAAATCTAATCACTCTACTGTAGGTCTATACTAATAGCCTTGCAAAACAAATTAAAATGGACTGAATTTAGACAGATCAGTTTTAAGATAAAGATTAATTTGTTAAATGTACAGCACAGATAATGAAATACAGCACTTGCATCAGGGTTGTGTAGGGAGCAGCCCCCATATGTCATCATACTTCCAGTGCAGACATGGCATGCGCACAACTCCAACCCATATACATCCTTGGAATGTGGCAGAAAGCTGGAGTACCCAGAGGAAACCCATGTAGTCACAGGATAACGTACAAATTCCTTACAGCCATGAGAACTGAACCCAGATCTTAGAGCTGGGCTGCTGTAAAGAGTTGTGCTAAGAACTATTTATGTCACAGCAATACAATACGAAAGAACTATATCGTAACGAGAAGAATTTTATAAACAATGCCTAATATCCAGATTCTCAAAATATCTAAAGCATAAGACAAGCTATGCAATTGCCCACACAATTAATGGATTATACAATTTCCATATATGTTCACTTCAATCTATAGGTTTGGCTAAACACAGAACATAGAATAGTACAGCACTGTACAGGGCCTTCGGCCCACAATGTTGAGCCGACACTTAAACTCTGCCTCCCATATAAACCCCCCCCCCCCACCACCTTAAATTCCTCCATATATCTAATAGTCTCTTAAATTTCACTAGTGTATCTGCCTCCACCAGACTCAGGCAGTGCATTCCACACCCCAACCACTCTCGAGTAAAAAACCTTCCTCTAATATTCCCCTTGAACTTCCCACCCCTTACCCTAAAGCCATGTCCTCTTGTACTGAGCAATGGTGCCCTGGGGAAGAGGTGCTGTCTATCCACTCTGTCTATTCCTCTTAATATTTTGTATATCTCCATCATGTCTTCTCTCATCCTCCTCTCCAAACAGTAAAGCCCTAGCTCCCTTAATCTCTGATCATAATGCATACTCTCTAAACCAGGCAGCATCCTGGTAAATCTCCTCTGTACTCTTTCCAATGCCTCCACATCCTTCCTATAGTGAGGGGACCAGAACTGGACACAGTACTCCAAGTGTGGCCTAACCAGAGTTTTACAGAGCTACATCATTACCTCACGACTCATAAACTCCATCGCTCAACTTATGAAAACTAACACCCCATAAGCTTTCTTAACTATCCTATCTCCCTGTGAGGCAACTTTCAGGGATCTGTGGATATGTACCAGATCCCTCTGCTCCTTCTCACTACCAAGTATCCTGCCATTAACTTTGTTTGTTCTTCCAAAGTGTACCACCTCACACTTCTCTGGGTTGAACTCCATCTGCCACTTCTCAGCCCACTTCTGCATCCTATCAATGTCTCTCTGCAATCTTCGACAACCCTCAACACTATCCACAACACCACCAACCTTTTTGTCATCTGAAAACTTGCCAACCCAGCCTTCTAACCCCTCATCCAGGTCATTAATAAAAATCATGAAAAGTCCTAAAACCGATCCTTGTGAGACACCACTAGTCACAACCCTCCAATCCGAATGTACTCCCTCCACCACAACCCTCTGCTTTCTGCAGGCAAGCCAATTCTGAATCCACCTGATCACATCCACTGCACTACCCTCATCTATATGCCTGGTCACCTCCTCAAAGAACTCTATCAGGCTTGTTAAACATGATCTGCCCTTCACAAAGCCCTGCTGACTGTCCCTGATCAGACCATGATTCTCTAAATATCCATAGATCCTATCTCTAAGAATCTTTTCCAACAGATTTCCCACCACAGACATAAGGCTCACTGGTCTATAATTACCCAGATTATCCCTACTACCTTTTTTAAACAAGGGGACAACATTTGCCTCTCTCCAATCCTCCGGTACCATTCCCGTGGACAACGAGGACATAAAAGATCCTAGCCAGAGGTTCAGCAGTCTCTTCCCTCGCCTCATGGAGCAGCCCGGGGAATATTCTTCAGGCCCCAGGGACTTATTTGTCCTAATGAATTTTAACAACTCCAACACCTACTCTCCCTTAATATCAACATGCTCCAGAACATCAACCTCACTCATGATTTCCTCACAATCATCAAGTTCCCTCTCATTGGTGAATACCAAAGAGAAGTATTCATTGAGGACCTTGCTCACTTCCACAGCCTCCAGGTACATCTTCCCAACTTTATCTCTAATCAGTCCTACTTTCACTCCTGTCATCCAATTCTCTTCACATAATTGAAGAATGCCTTGGGGTTTTTCTTTACCCTACTCACCAAGGCCTTCTCATGCCCTCTTCTTGCTCTCTTCAGCCCCTTCTTAAGTTCCTTTCTTGCTACCCTATATTCCTCAATAGACCCATTAAATTTGGACCTCAATTTATAAATTAACCCACTGATGATTAAAATTATGATTTACAATCATAAGAAAATAGGTAAAACTAAAATACAAAAACTGACCTTTAGATTCAAATTGAATGCAGTCCCTCAAATACTATTTTGGCAACTCTGTATAACTTCATTATGTAAATCAATGTTTCGTTGTTTTCTAAATTAACCTTTCTGCTTAGAGCATGCTTATTTTCAGAATGTACTACATGAAATATACCAATTAACTTCTGAGGGGCAGACCTAGTAGATTTTTATAAAATAATTCTGACTTATAACGGGACTCATTAAAACTTACCTCGGGCCTGAGCTCATAGCTTCTACTTTTAACAAGACCAGAAATTAGCCTGACCACACAAAGTGAAGCTTGACCAATTTTGTCCTGCTTAAAAAGATTTTCCACAGCTTCACAACACATCCCTGAAATCTGAAAAGATATGGCAATTAAAAATGGAATAGAGCACCAGGATATTATAAAAACCACAAAAGAATCACATTATTTGACAACGTAAGAGGATTTGTCCCATCTTTCTGTAAGGGCTGTTTATCCCCTTTTCCTATATTCTTTGGAAAAAAATTTGAAATGTATGTCCATTTCCCTTTTGGAAGCTAATAAGGAAACATCCAGATCATCAAGCAGGGCCACTTTCAATTTTCTTTGTAGAATTCCTCTCAAGTTACAACAGATGCATTCTGCTGGACATTCACCTGGTAAAATCATTGTGTCTTTTAAAATATATGAAATCATTTTGAAAGACTACATTTGAAGTATGCACTGCATCACAAGACCCGTCTGTGTACAGAAATACACAGGCACAGAAAATTTTACCTTCCTTGAAGTGTCATTCATAAGTGGCACAATCATCACAGCAATGTTGTTATGGAAGTTAAAATGTTGTAAGGCCACCAGCAAATCACAGAGACATTTGATAGCCACTTCTGCAAGGCCTTTATATGCTTTTAATGAAACAACATTACTTTTCTTTTTCTTCATCTGCTTCCAATCTGTTGAAGAAAGAGGAATGTCTTTAAGTTTGAAAATGGGAAAAGCACCAGAAGAGTAAATTCAGCTTGCTTCCTTTATTCATGTTACTCTTCATTTGTCCAATTTCCATGGCAACAACATTACACAATGCACAGCCTGTTCTGAGCTGGTTAAAAAAAAATCTTTCACCAGCAGAAATTGAACATTGTAACTCATTCACAGTATTTAAACAGATGCCTTTTATTTTTGTATTAAACCCTGGCTGGTAGAAATCTAAATTATATAAATGTATACAAAAAAACACATCTAAGGACTTGAAACTACACTCATTAGCAAGCACTTGATTTTTATCAAGGTATACAATAAACTATTCTTTGCCTCAACAAAAGTGCTACTTTGAAAGTTAAAGACTCCCAAACTCCCTTTGCTTCTGATTGTAAAGATAGATTTGAAAGCAAGATTCTGAGCCACTTGACCATTTAAAGTGGGAAAACTCATTGGATGAGTCTACACAGAGTTTTGGTGGCACCTGATGAGCAGTTTTTCTGGACCTTTAGACAGTAGAGCATGGAAACAAGCCATTCAGCCCCACCTAGTCAGTACAAACTACTATTCTGTTTAGCCTCCATATTATTTTAACACTTCAACATACTTTTAATCCACTTTTAAGATGTTACATAGTAGTATAATACATTTGCCAATGAACCTAACAAGTTTCAAGGGAGTGTGTGAATCAGAGCCACAGCACATCAAAGAGTACACAAAATCAGTATCTAAAGTGCCAAATGTCAATTTATGTTAGGAAACAATGCAGTTAACAGAACTTACTATATTTACAATCACTAAAAGGGGCTGTTGTTTCCCCTGTCCAGCAAGAATTGAAATCAGTTCAACTCACTCTACATTTGCAGTATGGTGAAACTGATTGAAATGATTATTTAAAATCATTTATAATAATATTTATATTAATTAATTGAAATAAATGGCTCTACCCTACTATTCTGGAAATCACAAACAAGGAACTGTATGTGAATTAGCTGGACACAAGTAGTAAGGGTAACATTGTAATTGATTATTAAGAATGCTGTTTCAGTGCGCTAGGAAAATTATAATAAAAAGAGGCAGTCTAGAAAATGAAAAATAAAACAAATTAGTTTAGACTGGCAAATGAGAGCTATTTCTCATTGGAGCAATGGTGGAAGAGAGATTTGGAAGAGGTGTAAGAAACTTAAGTACAGTTATGAGCTAGAACATAGCATCTGCAAGGGTAGCAGAAACAGAATCAAAGGGAAATAGATATCACCTTAGGGAAGAGAATTTGCCAGGCTAGAGGAAAGACTCAGGAATGGAACAGGATTGCATCAAGAAGAGACAGATCACTCTGCCACAGGTGTAATTAACAAGCTTAAATTATTTCCTTAAAAATATAATTTCAAAACACAAGTACCTTTAACAGTCTGTTCTAGATTTTCCAAATAAAACTTGTACTGACACACTAAGCCTTCTTCAAATTCTCTTAATTGTTGAGTTTCTTTTTTAACCTGAAAAAGATATAGTACATTCATAGCTTTGACATTCTTAACCATCCTGTTTGGATCACAGTTGAACAATTTATTGTCACAATTAATATTCAGTTGCAAGTAAAACTGGCATAACACAAATGACCACCACGACACCTTATAAAAAAAAACTGCTGGAATCCTCAGGTCAGTGAGAACCTTGACAAGCAATTGGCAGATAACTATTTCTTTTCTTTTGTTTTACAATTTTGGAGGAAGGTATAAAAAAATTATGTAAAAAGAATTCTGGTGACATTGATCAGACCAAACTAAAAGTTCCTTCTATTAATTTTCTCAAGGCATTCTCAAAAGTGTCACATTAGGTAATCTCCAGTGCAGCCCCATTAAAATAAAGTGACATTGTTTTTTCAAAGGGAAAAGACATACAAAAGGAATGTTTGCGATTGATGCTAAGCCCATAAGCGATCAAAAAAACATCAAGCCACATGCTCTCAGTGCCAAGAGAAGGAGTATCAACTATGAAGGTCAGAACTAAGCTTTGCATACATTATAGCATTTGAGGGCTAGAGCCCATAAAGGTATCTGCAAAGTGATACTCTTCAAGTGCAGTTTATGACATGCTATCGATGTTTTGTGAAAATGGAGACAGATTGAGTGTGTCAGCTAAGCACTAAATTAAGGTATTAAAGTTTATCTGTGACAAATCGATCTAAACATCTCTGAAATTTGAGTTTTATAAACATTTCTACTTCATGGAAATCTAGGATTGATGTTTTAATTAGTAAAGGAGACTGATAATTTCTCCAAAGGTTTTTGTGAGTTACTTTTGTTGAGTGTAATAACACATCAAGTATACTACAGGGGCTGTGAAGTTCTTTCCAAAGTTAAACAATATTCTATGTACACATCCATTTTCCTCTTTCTTTTATTAGTATGTTGTAATGGTTTATCATTTAGAACTGATCCTTTCCAGTGGAGCTTCATAGTCTGAGTTCGGCTATTTCCCACTTGCTTATTTTCAACTTTTATCTGCTTCTTCCTCAGTCACCCACACCCTCAAAGCCAAAATATCATAGAAGAAGTGAGACACACCAAGTAGTAAGTTTACACTCCATGTGATGCTGTCTGGTAACTATGTGGATAGATAAATTACTTGGTGCATCTTGTAATAATTCAATGAAATTTCATTGACCTGAAATGGTAATTGCGTCACCCTCTACCTTGCCTAACCAGCATGTTATTTCAAATTCTTAGCATCTGAGGTTTTTCTTTTGTAATAATGTGACAATAAAAGTTAATACGCTGGGAAAAGGATCCATAGCATACATTCAAATCATCTGGAAAAAACATTGCAAATGCTGGAGACTCAAAGCATAAACAACTATCAAAATAAGAAATTAAATAGGCCTAAAATAGAGCTAAAGTGTCTTGTTTTATTCCATTATAATACTGTAACTTCCACTCTAATTAGCAGGCAAGCTTAAAGGTTGCACACCAAATCTGTCCAGTTGCACTTACTGTATCCGGTTTCAAACCACATTTATAAAAGATGTTAATCATATATTGTAACACTTCCCCAAACTGATTATTATTGGTCTCTGAGAAAGCCATATTTAAGAGAAAAATGATAAAGCTCTAGTGATTCTGAAAAGTTTCAGTTCTCATAGGCACCGAACAAACATTTCACCACTGGGTGGCGACAAAAGCAAATTATCCATCCTTCCACAAGTATCAAAACTTTTAAGTGAAAACAGTCTGAATCCTGACCACATCTGATTTAAAACTAAACTTTTATATTTGTCAAAAACAGCTTTTCCCCATATATATAACCATATCTGACCCCAACACATTTGCAGCATCAACAGACAACAGGGCATGACTTCAGGACTTAGAACAGAGATGCAGAGAAATTACTTTAGTCAGAGAGTGGTAAATCTGTGGAATTTGTTGCCACAAGCGGCTGTGGAGGCCAAGTCATTGGGTGTAGAGATGACTGGAAGAATTGGATCAGCCCATGACTGAATGGCTGAGCAGACATGATGGGCCGAACAGCCTACTTCTGCTCCTATATCTTAGTCTTATCATTTCAAATGGGAATTGGACAATTTTGATCAATAGCTACCCATCAAAAAATAAAGATAAAAGATTAGCTTTGTCACATGTACATCTAAACATACAAGAAAAAGTGTAATTTATGTCATTAACCAACACAGATACAGATCAAGGATATGCTGGGGGCAGCCCACAAGTGTCACATGCCTCCAATGCTAATGTAGCACTCCCATAACTTATTAACCTATATGTCTTTAAAATGCGAGAAGAAACCAGAGCACCCAGAGGAAGCCCATGCAGTTATGGGGAGAATGTACAAACTCCTTAGAACCACCAGCAGTAATTGAACACCACTTGCAGGCACTATAAAATGTTATGCTAGCCACTGCACTTGAAAGGACATAGTGGAGACATTATCTGATTGTGACATTCCCAAATGAGACAGAGTTTCTACTTGCACAGTGGAATTGCTCAAGAGAAAATATTTGAAAATGTTTCATGACGGGAAGATAATTATTTCTATGGAAGTGTTCCTTTTAAATTCCACATCTGTCATGTGGGATACGTGTAGCACCACTTTATCTACCAAATACGAACAAGCTAATACATGGTGAGGAAGAAAAGCTAGTGGTCAGTAATGGGAATTGGGTTGATGTTGTAATAGGTGGATCTCTGATATGAGATCTCAGGACGCATAAGAGAACAGAAGCCAGAGCAAGTTGTAGGTTTGTGCCTAGAACCAGTAGGACCAGATACATTTCAAATCATAGTAAGGGTTTTAAAATCAGATTTGTTTGAAGAAATCCCTCCCCAATTACCATCAGCATACAACTCACGCACCAGAGTTCCCAACACTCAACCACTGATATGACTACCATTCCATGCCTAGACTGTGTTTCAGTAAAGCTGATGACTTGGCAGTCCGTCTCCTACTTGCGTACAGGCACAGGCTAAAGAACAAGGCTCCAGGGATCAGAACAGCAAAGAGGTAGTCAAGGGAGGCAGAGGAGTGGCTGTGGGATTGCTTTGAGTCGGTAGACTGGGCCATGTTCAAGCACTCACCAAAGAACCTAAAAGAAAGTTAGGTTGTCACGGACTTTATAAAAGCAGCCATTAACAACTGTGTCCCCACAAAATCATTCAGTCTTCCCCAACTAGAAGCTCTGGGTGAACTATGAGATCCGCAATCTGCTTAGGGCCAGATCAGTGGCAATCAGGTCTGACGACCAAGTAGGATACAAGGGGTTCGGGTACGATTTCCAGAAAGCCATCTCATGGGTGAAGTGGCAATTCCGGATTGAAAATGAATCACTGAAGGATGCTCGACAGCTGTAGCAGCCCTTGAATGCTATTACCTCTTACAAAGTGAAACCAGGAAATACATCTGACCAGGCTTCACTTCCAATGAACTCACTGCCGTCTATGCTCACTTTGACCATCTAAACAAGGAGGAACATTCAAACTCCCACAGCCCCTGATCACCTTGTGATCTCAGTCTGAGGCCTAGGTGACAGCATCCTTCAGGAGGATAACCCACAGAAAGCATATGGACCAGAAGGGGTATCAGGCCAAGTACTAAAGAACTGAGCTGATCAACTGGCTGGAGTGTTCACTGATATCTTTCACCTCTCACTTCAGCAGTCCAGAGGTACCCATGTGCTTCAAGCAGGCTTCAATTATACCAGTGCCCTAGAAGAACATGGTAACCTGCCTCAACGACCATCATCCAGTAGCACATTAATCCACAGTGATGAAGTGCTTTGAGAGATCGGTGATGCAGCATATCAACTCCTGCCTGAGAAGCAACTTGGATCCGCTCCAATTTGCCTACCGGCACAACAGGTCTACAGCAGATCCCATCTCACTGACTCTTCAGTAAATCCAGGAACATCTGGACAGCAAAGATGCATACATCAGGATGCTCTTCATCAACTACAGCTCAGCATTCAATACTGTCATCCCCTCAAAAAAATATCAATAAGCTTCAAGACCTCAGCCTCAATACCTCCATGTGCAATTGGATCCTCAATTTCCTTACTTGCAGAACCCAGTCAGTTTGAATTGGCAACAACATCTCCTCCACAATCTGACTCAGCATAGGTGCATCACAAGGCTGTGTGCTTAGCCTCCTGCTCAACTCGCTTTACACTTACGACTGTGAGGCTAAGCACAGTTCTAATGCCACACCTAGGTTTGATGGCAACGCCACTGTTGTTGTCAGAATCAACGCAAGGAGGGAGATTAAAAATCTGGCTGAGTAGTGCCACAACAACCTCCCATTCAATGTCAGTAAAACCAAGGAACTGATTACCGACTTAAAGAGAAAACTCCAAGATGGAAAGGGTCGGCAATTTAAATTCCTTGGTGTTATCATTTCAAATGATCTGTCCTACATCTAGCATGCAAGTGCAATTACGAAGAAAGCAGGCAGCACCTCTATTTCCTTAAAAGTTTGTGAAGGGTATACATTATGGCTTGGTACAGAAACACCAATGCCCTTGAACAGAAAAATTCTACAAAAAGTAATGAACATGGCCCAGCACACAACAGATAAAGCTCCCCCACACCACTGAGCACATCTACATGCAGCCTTGTCTCAGGAATGCAGCATCCATTATCAACGGACCCCACCACCCAGACCACACTCTTTTCTCGCTGCTGCCATCAGGAAGAGGTACAAGAGCCTCAGGAGCCACACCACCAGGTTCAGGAAGTTATTTTCTCTCAACCACTAGGCTTTTGAACCAGGTAACTTCACTGTCTCCATCACTGAACTGTTCTTGCAACCTATGGACTCACTTTCAAGGACCCTCCATCTCATGTTCGATATTTATTGCTTAGTTATTTATTATTTTTATTTTGTATTTGTACAGCTTGTCGCCTTTTGAACACTGGCCGTTTTTCTGCACCGCTGCATGTGGTCTTTCATTGATTCTATTATGATTCTTGGATTTTAATGAAGAATGCAAGAAAATTAATCCCAGGGTTGTATATGGTGACATATATTTACTTTAATAAATTTTATTTTAATTTTGATGCCCTTTTTAATTCTCTCACAGGGGGAGAGGGGTGGAAGAGAGAAAGAGAGACCAGAAAAAATGCAAAATTTAAACCCAGGCTAGTGAGATGCAACGTCTGTTAGAAAATATGTCTTTTCTCAGATTTTTAAGATGTAAATTATTTAAACATAACTGGAAAACTATGAGAAATCAGAAGCAGACTTAAAAATTAAGTCAGGAAAAAAATCAATAGCTGTAAATAGAAAATTGGAAACATGTTAATGTAAGCCACTAAAGACTCAAAAAATCATTTTTATAATCTTTTCTACTATCATTTTATTTTCATAATGTGAAAATACAAAACTGAAAATTAAAGGGTTATCACATAATGAATAAACTTACTGGCAGAATGATTATGACAAGATATAACAATAAAACACCAAGTAGCTTTCCCTTTCAACAAATTTATTAAATACCTTTGCTGTCTTCTCAACTTCAGTTAAAGACCGTATCCTGTATGATGGTGCGATATCTTTGAAGACCTCTAACAAAGAAACCATCACCAATTTTCTCACTGTTACTGCAACATGCGGATCAGTTTCCATTAACATTGCACGTAGTTCCTTCAACTGTTTAATCTGAAAAGTGTAATGTTTTAAATTTGGTATAAAATTGGCATCTTTTCAAAATTAAATATACTCATTCATACTGATGTTCTTGTACATTGATACTATTTTGGTTCATATCCATTTTGTCAAAATTAACTCCTCTAAACTACATAAATTATGGATTCATCAAACAATGTTTAAAATTTATTCCAGGAGTTACATGACATTGAGACAAGTATTAAATGTACACAAAATATGACTGGATGCCAATTATCTCAGCTCCCAATACATTATTATTTAATTCTGATAATTACACCCTGTATGTTAGGAGAGCTACGGATACATTGATGTTTCTAATTAATGGCTCACTGACAACACATTTAATGGAAACAATGAATCACACCATTCAACTTAAGTTCCTTGTGCTAAATGAAAGCCACAGTCAAGAATGGCTGGAGAAATTTATCATTTTCTTGTGTTAACTACCAGCAATTTCAGGAATTCTATACACGCACTGGTCAAGAACCGGCAGCTATTCTCTTAACTGCACTCCAATGTTGGACTCCTTGTAAATTTTTCAGAGTTTACAATTGCAGTCTTGACAATTATTTTTCACTTGTAGGAAATCTGCACAATGATACTTGCGCTGCTTTAAATTTTGTTTTCAATTTGTTTTTCAGGACACAGGTAACACTGGCAAAGCTAGCATTCGCTGCCCATTCTTAATTATGTTTTCAAGTAATGGCAGTGGTGAGCCATATTCTTAAATCACTGAAGTCCTCCTGGTGAAGGTATTTCACAATGCCATGGAGTAAGGAACTCAAGAATTTAAATCCAATAATGATGGAAAAGCAATGCATTTCTAATCCAGGACAGCATGCAATGTAGAGGAGAATATGCAGGCTGGGGACTGCCATACATCTGCTGCCCTTACCTTTCTTGGTGGTACAGAGCATTAGAAGCTTCTACTTAAGTAACCTAGGTAGCACATATTGCAGACATGGTGAGATGATACTACAGGAAATGAATGTTTACCAGAATGCGGTTATAGATTGGAGTGGGTACGTTTCTGATGCTGGGGATTGCCCACAGCTCTCAAAACTTGCAAATTTTTAAGCTGCCATTTAGGAATATGGTATCATCTCGCCACCTAATAAAGGATACACCCTGTTTCCATAAGGACTGTGTAGTGGCCAATCTCAACAACACGAGTGGATAGATACATTTGCCACAGGTGAACACCAGAAAAAATATTTCACTTAAAAGATTAATCTAGCAAGTAAAGAAAAACTTAAATAAATACGAACAATTGCAATATTTGAAGCAAACAAAAAACACCAAGAACACAGGCGACAATAGAGAAAATGATGAAAGTAATAATGTTAAGAAAATGAAAAATAAATGAAAGGCAAAGATAAAATTATAAATGAGTAATAGCAGCAACAAAACCATATATGTACAACAACAATAGAAAATAGAAAACAGCTGACAGAGCTAACATGTATGAAGATGAAGTCCAGAAAAAGATGATCAATCAGTTTGTTGCCAATGGTCGGAATGATAATGTAATGCTTATTCAAAGATATTATGGAAAAGCAACAAAAAACTCAAAATTTAAGAGGCAAAACTTGTAATAAAAGCTTCTTAATAATAAAACATCCTAAAATACTCCACAATACAATGAACACAATGTGAGGTTTAGGTAAACAGAACGTATCATGACAGAAGAAAAGGCTTCATCACTAACATAAGGTTAGATAAAGTTAATATTTATGAAGGTTATGACACACAAGTTCAAAATAGTCTCAACTTATTTTTGCAATGCCAGTATAAAAATCAAAATGGTCCAGTAATTTACTTTTAAGACTTCTGATTATGACGTCTCTCCAGAATGCTTGCACACCCAACTTCTCAGAAGGAGTTCTCACTTCATCAGCGTCACAGCTGAGATTTTCCATAAATACTGAAATACTTACATTGTTTTCTGGTGCAGTCAAAATTGACGAGGCCAAACTGGCAATGCGGTTCTTTTTATCTTCCAAAGTCTTCCTTCTCAGCAGCAATGTCTCCTCTGTGGTCAACATTTGAAGAGGCTCCACTGCAGCAACTAATTGAAAAGGAAGTCAGAGACAAACAGAATATCAATATTTTTTTAAAAACTGCTGGCAGCACATTTCTACATTGGATAGAATTAGAAATTAAAAAAAAATTATGCTTGTTAATCACAAATCTCATGCCACAAAATATAAACTCAAGAGTAATCATCCTTTAAGAGGGTTAAGGTTTAACATAAATTACTAAAAACCACAACAGAATCTCAACAACACTAGCAATTGTCAATAAGACACAAATATGTATTAGAAGAGTGCAAGTCTTAAGAATAGTTTAGGTGGAGAAGAGAGAAATAAATAAAATGTCCTTGATGACAAACTGAATTGGGGTTAATGGCAAGGCTGTAAGTCTTTGGGAAAATTGATGATGGTACTGGGTAGCCTACAGATATTTACGGGTGACTTTTAAATACAGCTAACTTTAAGTTGCAGGATGTTCTGCCTTGCCCAATCCTTAATGCAGTAAGAAATTGTGTTGGGAAAGAAGCTGATGAGATGGCTTAACCCTAACCTCATAACTCTGTATTAAGATGGATAAACAAGAACTGCAATTTTCATGTTGATGGAACAGCACATTAACTCTGAAAACTACTTAAAAGTCTATTTCAAGATTTATTGCTAACAATGAGCTTGAACATTTTAATTACATTAGACTTTCAAGATTGGATAGACATGTCAAGACAGTTGAGTCAAAGCTATACCTGAGCTAATATTAGCAATTTTTCCAAAAGATTAACCAAGACCAACAGGAAAAAGATTCAATAAAAACATATCCCTTCGATAAATGAAACAAATGCTCCATACACTTGAAATGTGAGTCTGATTAGGTATTGAGAATTATATAACATTATGGAACAGGAACAGTTCCTCATTCCAATCACCAAAATGAAAATCACCAGCAAGAAAGTTTAGCTTCTTACTTGTCCCTTTACTATTTTGCATTCAACCAGCGACAACACAACTCACTCCATTATAAAGGTATTTAATTTTGTGAAATGCCTTGCAGTTTGTGATTTCTTTCTCAAACAAAAAGCATTCAAATTTTGACTAATTTAGGATTTGTGACATAATTCTTAAGCTAATTAAATAATGGCAATTATTAAACAATCTTTGCAAATTTAACAGAGCAGTGTAAAAATCCTTTTAAGTACATAACTGATATGTATCAGATTCTTACCTTCCTCATGTTGTTGAACTACATCAGTCATTCCTTCTTCCTCTTCCTCCACCTCAAATGCAACTAGTAAAAAAGCCATGCAGTTAGTATCTGTGTAGTTATACAAGTTCTGAACAGAAGTTATTAGTGAAAAAGTACTAAGAAATTTGAAATACAAAACAAATATTTGAACTTGCAATATGCAATGAACATAATTACCAAAGTATTGTAAGCTTGACTTAAATTCTAAATCATATTCTACCTTATGCACTCATCTGAAAGCCTTTACAGACCCCACTCATCTGTCTCTTTTCACCGTTGACTCCTCAATGAGGACTGATGCATAGTATTCTCCCAACTTCCCTTTCCTGAAGTCCACAATCAATTCCATGGTCTTACTGACGCCGACTGTGTATACAACAATGAACTTGGCTTTAACTTTGTGTGGATTTTCAAAATGGTAATCAGATTTGTTACTTTGCGGCAGCATTATATTGCAAAGACATAAAATGATTATAAATGAACAATTCAGAAATCTGATAGTGGATAAGTTGCTGCTCCTGAGTCGACTGAGTGTGGGACTTCACATCTCTTCCCTGACAGCAGTAACAAGTGGGCATGCCCCAGATGATGAGGCATAATGATGTATGCCACCTTCTTGATGCACTGCCTTTGAACGTGTCCTTGATGGTGAGGTGGAATGTGACTGCGACAGAGCTAGCTGAGTTTCCAACCCTCTGCAGCCTTTTGTGATCGTGTGCATTGGAGATTACATACCAGGCTGCAATGCAACCAGTCAGAATACTCTCCACCATACATCTATAGAAGCTTGCAAGAGTGTTTGGTGACATATCAAACATCCTCAGTCCTAAGGTAGTAAAGCCACTGGCATGCCTTCTTCGTGACAGCATTAGTGTTGGGCCCAGGCAGATCCTCAAAGATGTTGACACTCAAGATCTTAACGCTGTCTCTTTTCACCATCTTTCTCTTGTACACCTCCATGTTGCCCTCTGAGATTTTACCAACAATGGTATCATTTGTAATTTACAAATGGCATTTGAATTGTGCTTTTTAATCATGCTTAGCCAGTCATAAGTGTAGAGCAGTGGGCTAACATGCATCCTGTAAGTAAAATGCCATGACTGGTCTGTTCTATGATCACCTAATGAGGAAGTTGATAGTCCAATTGCAGAAGATACAGAAGCCCAGGATTAAAAGCTTGGTGATTAATACAACATCAAGTCCAGGCAGTGGCTGAGGAACCCCCAGGCTGGAATATTGAGAATGGGTCATGTCTCTGGAAAGCAGAGTAAACAGACCAATATCTCTCTGGTACTGCCTTGCTCTTGGGTCTTCTATTATTTTCCAGAAACTGAACATTAGGTTGGTGAGGTTGTGGTGGTGGTGGGGGGCTTCTTTTAGGTGCTCTGCTTTCCTCCAAAATCCCAGACGTACTGCTCAGTAGGTAAATCAGCTACCTCAATTTACCCTAGTGTACAAAAATCTTATGCACATACAGTTGCAAGTAATTTGTGAACCCTTTGCAATTATCCACTTTTCTCCATTAATACTCGAATTAACTACCCAAAGCCTGGACTGACACCTTGCCTTACTGTCCTGTTTATTATTTATTGTAATGCCTGCATTGTTTTTGTGCACCTTATGCAGTCCAATGTAGGTCTGTAGTCTAGCGTAACTTTCTCTGTGTTTTTTTTTCATTACATAGTTCGATCTAGTTTTTTGTACTGTGCAATGTAACACCATGGTCCTGAAAAAAGTTGTCTCATTTTTACTATGCACTGTACCAGCAGTTATGGTTGAAATTACAATAAAAGTTGACTTGATTTGACTCGACTCATAAAATGTAGTCTGATCTTCATCTGTCACAATAATAGACAAACACAATCTGCCTAACTAATAACACATTAACAATTGTACTACTTCTCGTCAGTACTGAGTGCACCATTAAAACAATCACACTCTAGGTTCAAAGAAGTATGTGAACCTCTGGGGTCATGCCTTCTACAAAAGCTATTTGGTGTTGGGTGTTCCAATCAATGAGATAAGATTGGAGGTGTGGGTTGTAGAGGTGCCCTGTCCTATAAAAAAGGCACACACAAAGTCAGATTACTGTCAGAGCCTGTTCTTCTCAAGAAAGATCTGTTATATGCATCATGCCTTGATCAAAACAACTTTAAGGGGACCTTAGAAGAATTGTAGAGGTGCATGAAATTGAAAAAGGCTACAAAAGCATTTCTAAAGACCTGTGTGTTCATCAGTCCCCAGTAAGAGAAATTGTCTCCAAATAGAGAAAATTCAGTATTGTTGCGACTCTCCCTAGGAGTGGGTGCCATGCAAGGATTACACCAAGAGCACAACCTGCAATGCTGAAGGAGGTGAAAAAGAACCCAAGGGTAACAGCTAAAGGCCACTGAAAAGAAAGGTGTACTTAAAAGAACGCCATGGAGGAAACCACTGCTGTCTTAAAGAAAAAGCATGGGTGCACGTCTCAAGTTTGCGAAAGACCACCAGGATGTTCCACAACATTTCTGGAACAATATTCTGTGGACAGATGAGACAAAAGTTGAACTTCATGGCAGAAATGCATGCCACTACATTTGGAGGAAAAAGGGCAGTGCACACCAACACCAAAACCTCGTCCCAACTCTGAAGTACGGCGGAAGGAGCATCATGATTTTGGGGCTGCTTTGCTGCCTCAAAACCTGGTCAGCTTGCAATCATTGAGGGAACAATGAATTCAAAATGGTATGCATTTTAGAGGAGAATGTCAGGGCAGCGGTCCCTCATCTGAAGCTTAATAGAAGTTGGGTGACGCAACAAGACAATGATCCAAAACACAAGAGTATATATATCAACAATTACATGGAATCAAATGACCTTGCCTGATGTCTTAGGGCTGGGTATATCCGCATCCACACCACCTGCACCCTGCCACTCCCCACAGTGCTCCACCCTCACCATTCCCAACTTTTTTTGCTTCTGCCAAATTTACGAACTCATTTTCCGCTCTGCTTTGACAAATACACTACTGTGCAAAAGTACTGGGCACCCTAGCTATACCATGTGACTAAGACTTTTGCACAGGATTGTAGGTAAGGTACAATCGATGGGTAAAATAAAAAAAAGAGGATTTGTGAAAGATTAGTATCAATGGGTTCATGATGGTCGACATGCGACTTAGTAGGTCAAAGACTATATTGTCATGTTGTATGACTCTATGACTAACTCTTGCCATATTCAGCCAAGGGAATGAGCAATCAGATTTTTGCCCATACCAAAGCACCAAGATAGTCCTATCCTTAAGGTGGAAATTACATACTCCATGATTAAGACAGTGGTGAATTATTCCCCTTGATTTAGGATTTTGTGGGATGACATTCAATCCCCATAGAAAAAAATAAAATCAATATGTATACACTAAAATTTGATGGTTTACAGTACTGAGAGTGACTAACAGGGTAAATGCTAAGAGGCACTTTAATATCTAACCAATCGATTTTTTCTCAACCTATCATTGCTCTGAAACCCTCCATAAATCATTTTTTGTCCTTCTGAGTCAGATGAATTTAGCTAAACTGTATTAGACCTAGCATAAACCTACTACTCAAGTCTACAACAGTCTTCAGAAAACATTTAAGATCAGTATTTATAACTCCCATCACAAATTACATCCTCTTATTCCAAGCTAAACTCCCTCTTCTTTACTCTGATGACATCAAACTATATCCCAATGACACTGTAGGAACCTCAAGTTGAGCCCCTGCTCAAGTATCCTTTCCTTCACAGGTTTGCCACTCTTGGCACCTTATCTCCGACCAATACTTTAGTCATGCCTCCAATATCTCTAGATGATTACTCCAGTGTTCACTTGACCAGCTCACCAGCATCCATACACCATAAGTCAACTTTTTTCTTTTAGAACAGAAATCCATAGCACATTACTAGCCTTCCAGCCCATGATGTTACTCTACAATATGCCTAGAATTACCCTACTACACAGCCCTCTATTTTTCTAAGCTCCGTGTATTTAACTAAGAGTCTCTTAGAAGACCCTATTGTATCAGCCTCCACTACAATCACCAGCAGTGCATTTATCCTATCTTGCACTGCCTTACACATATTATTGCAATCGTCACTCTCCTACATTGGCTCAATATCCTAATTGCTCTAACTTAAGGTCAAATGTGTTCAAACTGCACCAACTTTACCACTTCTTCTCCACTTAGTGTGCAAACCTGAACTCTTAATTTCTGTAATCCTGCACTCCACCACTTTCTGCAGACTGGGGGTTGACAATACACCTTCTGAAACTGAGGTCCCATTCTCTGGAATTTTCTTTCCAAACTTGTCATCTGTCCTTTTTAAAAGGGCTTTTACTGCTCATTTTTTGGTCACTCCACTATTGATTTTGTTTGCTTTTAATTCTGTACAGCTAGAGCTCAGGGAAACCGGCATCAAATTCCCTGTATCTGTCCTCATACTTGGTGATAATAAAGGATTCTGATTCTGAGTTCAGTTACATTTTAACTCCTATGGATTTTGTATAACAAGGATCTTGTGTTTGTAAACACAATGCAAACCTTATCAAAACTAATTTTAACGTAGCAACTTTTAATTGGCAGCTGACCTGGTTGTTAAACTCCTATAATATTAAAGTCATTTTAAACAAGGTGTTGCATATAGTAACTACTTCATTAACTAGATTTCTCTGAAATTACTTAACAGCAATGGAACTGTATACTTATTCTGTAGTTATATGAACAAACAACAGTATTTATTAAAACTGAATTTTTTTTACAAATTGCTCATGTTAAATGACAGAACAAAAGCATATACAGTATTCTTACCAGGCTTTTCTACTGAGCGAGGAATGATACCTCCTTTATCTTTAAAAGGCAGTAAGTGGATAAGTTCTTTTTTAGGTTCAGTATCCAAGTGTCTTGGCACTTTCTCGTACTGCTCTACCTTATTTTCATTTTTTCTCCTTTTCACATGGATTGGTTCACTGCAATACAACAATGTATGAAAACTCAATAGCAAGTGCAAGAGAACAGAACTACGTTTCTGGACTCACAATAAGGTACAATTTCTAAGTATATTAAAACTAATTTCACCATCATTGAATCACTAAAATCTGCGATTAAAAATACAAAATGAATAACATTATTTAATTGTTTAATCAAAAGAACCTTATAGGAAAGCTAATTAGTGACAGGAGAACAATGAGAAAAAACTTGAACTAAGTTTACATTTGAGAGGTGGAATACTGCTCAGAAGAAACTGGGAAAGCAAATATGAGTATTCTCAAATATGTACTCCCTTTTTAAAGGGATGCATTCCAGAAGGATAGTTTATTAAACAAAAAATTTGTAAAGTGCATAATTCACAACATACTGATGTGAAAAGTGGAACAAAACAGTAAAAAAAATACCTTGAATTAAGATCTCTGGAGAGAAAAAATGCACTTTGGCCCATACTTTGCATATATTCCAAGTCGTCCTCACCCAGCATATCTAAAGGAAGATAGTCCTCATCCATTTCTTCCTCTTCATCTGTGAATGTACATGGACAATGCAAGTGGTTAATAATCTGCATGCAAGATCTTTTGTACGTTGCTGCCTAAAGTTTAGACTAATTGCTAAAAATAACCATACCTTTTTTACCACCCTGCCTAGAGTCGGCAAGAAAAGTAGCTAAGTGAAGACATCCACAGCTGCTATCAGATTTCTTTTGGCTCTCCACAGTTCTGTACTATGGTAAATCTTACAGCAGACTTTACACCAAAGTCACGCAACGCACAAAGTTCCTGAATTTATTCACTCTTATACTCATTAAACATACTGGGGGATAAAAATTTATGATCCATTGAAATGTGGATGGAATATTAACAATGTACAATTAAAATCGTAACAATCTGCTTCCAACAATTCAAAAATTCCAATGCTTCAGCATCTGGTTTTCCAGTAATATTTGTGCATTCCCTCCTGACTCACCAGGGCCTCAATTCCTACAATTTCTTTAAATTTACAGGGTTCACAGAGATTTATAGTTTTTAAAAACATCTTATAAAAATTGTATTGAAATGAGTTGAATTATTAAATGACAAATTAACTATTATGAATATAAAATTCTGAATAACATCCAATACTCTAGAAAATCTGCTAATTTGACATCACAGAAGTCCTAAATGTGCTAATTACCCCAATCCGAGTCACCCCAACCACAAACTGTTCCAGCTACTACCATCTGGGAAACGGTACCACAGCATTAAAGCCAGGACCAACAGAGTCCGGGAAGCTTCTTCCACCAGGCTAGATTGACTGTTCTGTTGCATGTCTTACTGTACATACCATTTATTACAAATTACTATAAATTGCACATTCAGACTGAGACATTATACAAAGATTTTTACTCATGCATGTGAAGGATGTAAGAAATAAAGTCAATTCAATTCAGATTTCAAGTTTTACTGTTTAATTATTAATGCCAAACATGACACCAAAAGTTTTGTATTTTTACTTACTAAATCAATCCACTACTGGAGTTCTTTTTTTTAGTTTTTTATGTTTCTTTGAAAGAGTCATTTCAACACTTTTTTTTGCTCACTTACTACATAGATATTTTATGGTGGACACCATCGCAGAATACTAACCAAGTCTGCAAGTATTAATAGATTCTACATGTTGTTAAAAGTTGTTCATATTCTATTAACTGCAAAGTCTGCCCAATGAATAATTATGTATTGTCCTTTATTAAATCTATGAAACAGTATTCAGGTAATTCTAAAAAAAATCAGTATAAAACTACTATAACCTACTTTAGTTGAAATTTGACAATTTCTACTATATCGCATGCCCAGCTTCATTACATGTTACACTGACTCGAAATTCATCAATTCAAGATTAAGTAACTTGCCTGGTCTTTTCCTTTTGGGCTGGTCCAATGGCTTTGGTACTTTAGCTGAAACATCTCGAGCAGCCTGCCGAAGTTGTTTCAGTTCTTTCCTGTATTTCTTTGCCACATTTTCCTGCTTATATTGCTTATTCTTCAATTTATTTGCAAGCTTAACATTACTTGTTTTCAGCAGCCTTCGAAAATTTGGAACTCGCTTTGTATTTTTTCTCTGTAATGAATGACAGATATTAGGATTAAAATCCATGAGAAACATGAACTGATAGCTCAGTAAGTTCATTCAATCAAGATCAGAAATGGTTTTCTTTAATACAATTTACCCTTTGTGTATTAAAAGGGACAGTACAAATATAAACATTAAGGATAAATTCTGTATACTTTATCACCACCGTTCATTAATATTCAAACGATGATGTGTGAAGACCTATTTATAAAAACATAATAGGAACAAGAGCGAGCTACTGGACCTGTTGAGTCTACTCTGTCAATAAAATGATGACGGTCTCATCTTGGCCTCAGCTTCACCTTCCTACTTCTTCCCCAAACTCCTCACCCTCATGCAACAACTAACTCAGCCTTAAATACTTGTAATGATTTTCCTTGTATGTCAAGAAACAATTCCTTCTTCTGAAACTATGCCCTCTAGAAAAAGCGATCACACCCCCCTCTCCTCCCAAGAGGAGAAACATCCTCACAGCATCTATTCTGTCAAGACCCATCACAGACTCACCTTTCATTCTTCCAAATTTAGGCCAGAATTGCTCAACCTTTCCACATTAGTCCTTCTTGGGAAACAGTCTTGGAACCTTCTCTCAATTGCCTCTTTAAACAAGCAGACCAAATTGCAGGGAATGTTCCAAATGTAATCATATCAATGCCCTATGAGTTGTAGCAGATTTCCTTACTTTTATAGTTCATGCCCTCTCCAATTAAAGAAAATACATCCTTTATTTTTCTAAATTTATGTGGCATCTGCATGTTAACATTGTATTTCAAGCTTGAGTGTATCCAGGGCTCTCAACCATGCAGTTTTTCTATTATTCAAAGTGGAGGATCTCTTATTTCCCTACATTATAGTTCATCTACCCAACTGATATGATCATTTGTTAACCTATCTACATACAGGCAGTCCCCGGGTTACGTAGAAGTTACGTTCCTGAGTCTATCTTAAGTCGGATTTGTAAGTAAGTCGGAATGAGCACATCGGTATTATTTTTTTTTTAATTTTTTTTTTGACTTTTTTAAGATAATTACATAAAATAGAATAGTAGAATAATGATATATGTAAATAAAAGGGGGGGAGAAGAGAGGGGGGGGAGGGGAGAGGGAGACACACACAGGATATCGGAAGATCCTCACATGCTCCATGGAATTCAAAATAACTTTAATATAACTTTTATATATATATTTGATTTCCTCCCCAGATAACTAATAACTTTATCCTCAGAGCACCTATATATTTAATCCTATCTTTTGTAAATGAGGGCGCCAAATTTTCAGAAATATGTCATATTTATTTCTTAAATTATAAGTAATTTTTTCAAGTGGAATGCAGCTAAAAATTTCATCATTCCAGCGGTCCATACTGAAGTATGAATCCAATTTCCAAGTAACATCGGTATTATTTAGCGTCAGTTTGTCAAACGTTTGTCTTAGTATATATTTTATCTATCTATGCATATAAAACACTTAAGAAACGTATGTATTCCAATAATTAAACCACTGCATTGCTTGGTAATAATTGTAGCTTTCATTGGGGCAGAGCCTTTCACATGCTCTATTATTCTCACTTTATCTGTTATCCTTTAAAATTGTTCTGATCGTTGACCGCCTGTAGCCTTATGCTTTTCCAATGACCAATGGCATTTCACCTCTTTCCAAATGCTTTATTATTTCCACTTTATTTTTAATCGCGATTGCTTCCCATCAATGGAACAGAGACACTGCGGGTGGTGGGTCCTGAGCTCCGCCGGCTCCCGAGGTCCGCTGGGTCCTAAGGACCACTGCACTGAGACAAGTTAAATGGGAGGTGGCAGTTTTTTTTTCACAAGGTCGAGTTGCAAGCTCGTTATCAACCCGGCACGGATGGTACGGGAGACACTGGATTGACATCAACCCAGCAAGGGAGCTGTCTGTCACTGGATCGAACTCGGGAACCCTGGCGCTGATCTCACTGCGCCACCAGCCGACTGGAAGGGGGGGTGGGGGGCAGGTCAGGGTGAATCTTACTAAGAAAAGTTTAAGCCAAATACAAAGTTAAACACTCAAACACAGTGTCAAAGGCAACGATTTAAAATGGTGGACAGTGTCTCGATCTGACTTTAAATGGCGGATGGCATTCTCCTTCCTCGGTTCGTAAGTACTAGTTGTCTGTAAGTTAGACGTTCGTAACTCAGGGACTACCTGTACTTTTATGCCTGCTTCAAATCATATTTTCACCTATCTTTATGTTCATCAGGAAATTTGTTGCACTGCACTCAGCTAGATAACATAGACTGAGATCAGTTGAGTCTTGTGGCACCCAACTTCCTACAGGATGCCAAGCTGAAAATGACCCATTTGTGTTTGAATGTGAAGCCATGGTGAATGCAGAGTTTGCCACAACTTCAAACGCTGACATGTAAAAGTTACTTGGTTAGTGAATACATTCAGTGAAAATTACTGAAGAGGGATTAAGTACATCTAATTTATCATGTATTCATTTTTTTCCAATCCAAGTTGTTGACAATATTTGTAACAACCTTGGGGTACTTGGTTTTTATACTTTGATCATGTTAACACATCCAAGTAACAGACATGTCAAAACCCATTAGCCTCCATGGTGCTTTTGGTTACTTTGTTAGGGATATTGGGCATTTGCAGACAATGTGCACTTTGGTTTTTCCTTTGAAAATATAAATTCCTGTCATTAAGTCTGTGCTCCACTGAATACATTTGACATCATCTCTATTCTTTTCAGTCCAGCAAACTCCTGCTTACTTGTAAACAATCACATAGAATCCTTTGAACTTTTTAAATTAGCCACACCACTAATTTCTGTGCTCATCAGTCATAATGCATCTTTGTAAGGATAATCCCCCTGATCTCACTCTACCTGCAGGAACAATCACATAGATGAAGCTGGAGAAAATGGTAAATGCAGTGCTGGCAGGGCACAAAACCATTAACTAAGATTTTTGAGGAACAGAGAACTCCATATCAGTTGTGACCTGAGATTCAGTAATTCTATTCTCTTCTCTATTAAAGGTTGTTCCTTCAACCACCATGGCTAAACTCTTTAAGATCTTACTAAACCAGTCCTCTTTTAAGAGACTGTTTTAAAAGTATTTAATTGCACAAGCTTTTGGTGACCCTTTTCAAGTTAAACATTGCATGGTAACATTTCTATATTGTGGCACTTTAAAGATAAAGAAGCTATAGCCAAGTGTCTTGCTGAACCTCATCAATTACAGTGCTTTGCATACTCCTTCTGCCAATAATCTCCAAAACAGTGAGTTCCATTGGACTGAAGGATTGGCTGATGCCCAGAACTTCTTTTAGTTTTGGTTCTCTTCCTCGTCTATTGATCACCAACTTGCTTTCCTAGTGTGGTAATGTATTACCTAAACTATCCTACGTGAAAAGTAATATACTCATGGCTAACAAAAGAAATTAAAGGAACTGCTAAATCCTAGGAAGGGCTTATAAAACTGCCTGAAACTGTTGTAAACCTGAAGATCGGGAGCATTTTAAAACCCACTCAAGAAGGACCAAGTAATTTATAAAATGATAAAGAATGGCAAGATAGAAAATGAAAATAAACTGCTGAGACACAAAAACATTCTAGGGGTTTTTACAAAGAGGGAGGGGCTAGCAAGGGCAAGTGTGGTCTCTGTACAGAGAAAACAGTACTTTTATTGGAAAAAAAGGCAGAAGATTTAACAGACTACCCGATGGAAAACACAAAAAATCTGCCACATCTTAAGAATGAAAGACTGAGCAATTAGAAATATTACAGACTTTGTCATGCTTGAAAGCTGATAAATCCTAAGGAGCAAATTACTTACGGTTCTGAAAGAGGTGAAGTGGTTAGCAGCAGATTCTGGAAATGGTCCTATGGATTGGAGGGGAACAAATGCAGACTCACTAGTTAAAGGACAGCGAAAGAAGAAAGGGAACCATTGACAGGTGTAGAACAAGTAACAGGAAATCAGAAGCTGTGATGTATTTCATTTTTTGGAAGGCATTCAATAAGGTCCTGTACAGAGTGAATGGATTTGATGATTAATATAAACAACAAGGCTTTAGAATTGGTCAATGATTACAAAGCAAAGTGTAGAAATTAATGGTACCTCTTTAAGTCGGAGGCTAAGATGGATGGGGTACCAAAGGGATCAGTGATTTGACCAAGGGACCTAAATATCGTATTCCAAAGCTTTGCTGATGACAGTAAAGACTGTAAATATAGTGAAGAATGTGAAGAGACTTCAATGGATGTGTAAAAAAAAAGACTTGTGAACATAACAAATGCTTGGTTTTTCTGTTAAGAGAGTGGAACTTGGGTGTATTTTTACACAAATCTTGGAAAACCATCACAAATGTGCAACAAGTGAAAAGTGGAAAACAAGGACAAGTGGAGTTCTGGCCTTTATTACAAAAATACCTGGGTGCAAGAAGGAAGAAGCATTATTTTAGTTTTATGGGGAATTGGTACTATCACCCTCATTATTTTGTACAGCATTGGTCTCTTCACATAAAAATGATATATTTGCCACAGATGCCACATTTAACATATGAAGAAAAAAAAATAAAAAGTCACTACATTCTCTAAGATTTAAAAGAGAACTTTTCTCCTGGCTGAGGATCTGGGTCAGTTTCAAAGTAGAGGTGTGGGACGTTTGCAACTGAGATGTGAGAAAAGTTCTCAAGGTCCATGTACCTTTTGAGTTTTCTACCATGGAGCAATGTGAAGGCTCAGCCATTCATTAAATTTTTAAAAAATCACAGAAACGTTTCTGGAATACATGGAGATTTGCCAAAGCAGGAACTAGATAGTGAGAAGGCAACAGCCTGAAAAACAAGAAAATAAAGTGTTCCCATCTCTGCCACCCAATTGTTATCATTAATGCTGTCAGATATCATTACACTGCAGGCATGTTCTGCTACCCCTTGTCCAAGTCTGCCAAACTGTTCCGGTTAACATCTAATAATTATACACTACCCTGATCTCTGTTTTCCGCTGTTTCCTGCGTTTTTGTTTCTGTGTATGAACTTGTCTTGCTATATCAAGATAAGCATTGTTCAGTGATCACTTCTCCGGGCACCAAGACCCGCCAGTTAAAGTGTCGGCCACACGGGCCCTTGCCCCGGGATCCAACCTAGGGCTGTCCAGAGCTCTTGCTCCCAAACAACCAGCGACTCGCGATACCGTCCGGCGTTTTTTTTTACAGCCAGCTCCCACCCGCTCCCTGCTCCCTTACCGGCCCCATTGCGCCGCGACTGGAAGCGTGTGCCTGGGCCTCCCGCTCACGGAAAAGCCGGCGCCGCGATCTCGGGCTATGCGGCCTTCAGCAGGGCCTCCGTCCGTTAGCTTCCGCACACAGATCCTCTCGGTGCCCCGTCGCTGAGGCCACAGGTCCGGCACCAGCCAAGCAAGGCCCGGGGCAGAGCGCAACCAGGACTCCACGTGCCGCCGTCTCCAGGCGCCTGTCTGCTCCCGCCCAGCGCCGCTTAGCAGGCCCCTCCTTCCACCGGCATGACAACGCCGGCCTCCGGTCATCCGCGTGAAAACTGGCAAATCTTTCAAACTGTCGGATATTGTCCCATTAATTCCCCAGTGCACCCGTAAATTCATCTTTTTGTTTATATTTGACTAATTTTAAGGTGATTTAAGTAAGTAAAGATTTTCAGACTGATTGGTAGCTGCCTGCCAGGGATCGTGGTAGAAGCCAATATATTAGGAAGATTTAATAAACTCTTCGATAAGCACCCCAGATGACAGAAAAACAGCAGCAGTGCTCTTGATGTGCATGAAACTTAAATTTTCATCCGCTCACTTCATTTATATCTCATTGCAGATTCACAATGTCCTCTTAGCAATATGTTCTACCCATTTTTTAGTCATTTGCAAACTTGGATGCTCTGCATTGTGCTTGTCCTGCAGGTCGTTAGTATCAAAAGTAAATTATTGAAGGTGTTCCACGAGTTGCATCCTTCCGGCGTGAACCAAATCCCCCCCTCCCACTCCACCTTTTAAGGCTACTAATATTTTTTTTCTCTACAGTCCCGCTGAAGGGTCTTGGTCTGAAATGTCGACTGCACTCATAGACGCTGCCTGACCTGCTGAGTTCCTCCAGCATTTTGTGTATGTTGCTTTTATTTCAATTATTTATTTTTTGTGTAAATCAGCTTCAATGCATGCTACCACACTTCACCCAAAGTTGTATTCAGTAAGATGAATCAAAAGGCAGGTCCTTATCTAAATAGGTGTGGGGGTGGGGGTGGGGGTGGGGGTGGGGGGGGGACAGCAAATAAGTGAAGCTCAGAGAGATCCAGGTGTTCTTGAGCATGAATCACAAAAAGTTATCAGGAAATTGCAGCAAATAAGAGGGAATCTGCAGGTGCTGGAAATCCAAGCAACCCCTGCTAGAGGAACCCAGCAGGTCAGGCAGCATCTATGGAAAAGACTGCAGTCTGCATTTCGGGCTGAGACCCTTCATCAGAAACTGCAGCAAATTACTAAGAGAACTAATTATAAGACTTTTATTGCAAAGGTGTTGTGTACAGAGTAGGAAATCTGTACTCTTCGTAGTTTAGAAGAATGAGAGATGATCTTGTTGAAACATATAGGATACTAAGAGGGTATAACAGGTTAGATATTGAGATGTTTAAAGAGTGGGAAATCATAGTCAAGGGAACTTTGGTTCAAGATAAAGGATTGGTCATTTAACTGGAGTATTTTTATATCTGTGGTTTTTATAGATGACTTGGATGAGGAAGTAGAGGGGTGAGTTAGTAAGTTTGCAGATGACACAATGGTTGGTGGTGTGCATAGTGTAGAGTGTTGTCATAGGCTACAACAGGACATTGATGAGAGGCAGAGCTGGGATGACAGGTGGCAGATGGAGTTCCCGCAGGAAAGTTTGAAGTGATACACTTTGGAAGATCAAACTTGAAGACAGAATACAGGGTTAATGGCAGGATTCTTACCAGTATGGGGGAATAGGAGGGTCTTGGTGTCCATGTCCATAGATCCCTCAAAGCTAACACACAAGATGATAGGGTGGTTAGGAAGACATATGGTGTGTTGGCCTTCATTAGTAAGGGAACTGAGTTCAAGAGCAAAGAGGTAACGTTGCAGCTTTATAAAACTCTGGTGAGACCACGCTTAGTTGGAGATGTAACGTGAAGATTTTTATTTCTCATGTATGTGAAGGATGTAAGAAATAAAGTCAATTCAATTCAGTTCAATTCAATTCAACTTGAAGTATTGTGTTCAGTTCTGATCACCTCATTATTTACCAGGATGCTGTCTGGATTAGAGAATATGTCTTACGAGGAAAAGCTGAGCAAGCTAAAGCTTTGCTCTTTGGAGCAGAGGAGGTTGAGAGTTGACTTGATAGAGGCATAGATTGAGTGGACAGCCAGCAGCTTCTTCCTAGGGTGGAAATAGCTAATAAAAGGGGAGAAACTTTTAAGATGATTGGAGGAAAGTACAGGCTGGATGTCAAAAGTATTTTTTAACGGAGGGACTGGTGGTAGATGTATATTGAAGAGATTCTTGGATGGAAAGGCACATGGTTGAAAAAAAGTGGAGGGCTGTGTTGGAATGACCTTTGATGTTTGGCCCACAGCGTGGCCAAAGGGCCTGCACTGTGTTGTAGAGCCTGTATTACGAACATAGAAATTTCTTCTCGCAAAGAGGTGAATCTTGTGAGTTCTCTGCAGACATAGATTATAAGTACTTTAAGTGGAGGTAAGCACATTTTTAAAGTTTGAGGGATTGAGGACTATGGAGAACTGGATGGAGGAATTGAGGCCAAGGATTGATCTTATTTAACAAAGAGGCAGCTTGAGGGACCTGGCAGCTAAGGTTAAGGAAAATCACAAGAGATTCTATAGCTATATTAACAGTAAAACGGTGGCTAGGGAGAATGCAGGTCCCCTTAGAGATCAGCAGAGCTGCCTTTTTTGGTGAGATTTTTAATGGATCTTTCTCCTTGGTGTTTACTGAGGAGAAAATCGTGGCTGCTCAAGAGATAAGGTGAACAAGTGAAGATGTTTTGGAGGACATTCGTAGTAGCAGAGAGGGGGTTATTTTCAATTTTACGGCACATTAAGGTGAATAAATCCCAGAGTCTGACCAAGTGTATCTTTAGACTATGTGGAAGGCTGGAGAGGAAATTAAGAAAGCTTCTTTATTAGCCACTGAAGTTCCTGAGGATTGGAAAGTTACTAATGTTTTAGAAAGGATAACAAGAACAAGCCAGTCAACCTGACATCAATAGTGCAGGAGTTACTGGAGGGAATTCTGAAGGACTGGATCTATCAGCATTTGCAGAATTTCATGTGCTTAGGATTTGGAAAGACAGTCTGATTGGGAGGAGTCAGTATGTCTTTTGTGAGGGAAGTAATGTTTGGCAAACCTTTCAGAGATTTTTGAAGAACCAACCAAAGAGGTAGATGAGGGCAGTGGATGTTGTCTATTTAGACTTTAGCAAGACCTTTAACAAGCTTCCTCCATGGTCTGGAAGGTTAAGCCCCATGTAATCCTGCAAGAGGTGAATTTAAAACTTGAAGGTAGGAGGCAGATAGTGGTGACTGAAGGGTGTTTCTTGGAATTAAGGCCGGTGATTTGTGGTGTGCACATGGGTTGGTGTTGGATCCTTATTACGTATGTGAATGGTTGAAATCTGAATGCAGAAGGCTTGATCCATAAGTTTGCAGATGATGCAACATTAGGATGTGTTGTTGACAGTGAAGAAGGTTATCATAGATTACGGGAGGGTCTTGATCAGTTAGAGAAGTGGACAGAGGAGTGGCAAAAGGATTTCAATACAGATAAGTGTGCAGTGATGTATTTTGGAAAGTCAAACTAACTTAGGACTTACACAATGAATGGTAGGGCACAAGTGAGTTTGATGCGACTGAGGGACATATTGACAGCAGAGTCACAGGTAGACGGTTGTGAAAGAGGCTTCTAGCATGCTGGCAGGGCACTAAGTATAGGAGATTAGACTTATGCAGCTCGTGTACAAGTTGTTGGTAAGGCTATGTTGGCACCGGAATGTGTGGTAACACTTGTGGGCCGTCCCCAGTTCATCGCTGTGTATGTTGGTTATTAACATATTTTACTGTATGGTTTGATATGCAAATGATAAATAAATCGATCTAAATCTTGGAGTACAGAAAGGATGTGGTTGAACTAGAAAGAATGCAGAAAATGTTTGAGAATGTTGTCAGGACTAGAGGGCCTGAGTTACAGGGAGAAGTTGGCCCAGCTAGATCTGTATGGCTTGAAACAAAGGAGAATGAGAAATATTATAGAAATATGACATAACTTACAGAAATGTTTAAATTTATGAGTTATAGGTAACACTTTTCACCCAAGGTAGGGAAATCCAAAACTAGAAGCCACAGAATTAGGGTGAAGGGCAAAGATTTAAAAGCAACCTGAGGAGTAATGTTTCCACACAGAGGGCAATGAGTATATGGAACAGAAGTGATTGAGGCAGGTACAAAAGTATCTTTAAGAAGCATTTAGTCAAATATTTGCAGAGGCAGGTATTAGAGTGATATGGGCCAAATGCAGAAAATCGGTACTAGCTGTGTGTACCATAGTCAGCATGGACTTGTCAGTCAAAGGGCCTCTATCTGTGTTTATTGTTCTAACTCTATCCCATTCACCAATCCTCTCCCCAACATTTCAGCTTACAGACCAGTCCTCTTACAGACCAGTTCATTCCTGTTTGTCATGAGTCAATTCACTTCCAGTCGTTCTTGAATAAGCAGTGGCCTCTCTGTTCTATCCAGTGGCAAAGGAGAGCTGGAGGAAGGGAAATTCCCCTTCACTGTTATTCTAGTGTTTACTGTTCTGGGAAATACACATAGACCATTACAGTTTGTCCATGGGTTATTCTTTCAGCTCCCCCACTGTGGCGGGCCTGCAGAATAAATGGATTCCTTAGTGTTGAAAAGGTAAAATTGATTAGAAAATATAAACTAGCTAACAGCACTGGGTTGCTGCCTGCCTGTGTAAAGTTTTCAGGAAATGCCTTTCAACTCTAATGCTATTCCATTTTGATGCTTTATCATTGTTTTGGTTTTCACGGCATTTTCAGATTATAAATAGTCAAGTGCGGTCAGTGAATGACCACTTTACAGGGTTACTTAATGAGCTGGAGTTAGCTAGTGTACCTAGCTGGAAACCCGAGATGAGATCATTGATGAATATTATATCCAAATTGTCATAAGTTTTAAAATCAGATGTATGCTTTAAATCACCAGAATTATTAATTAAAAAGCAAAACTAATTTAAGTAATGACATGGACAAGAACACAAGAAAGAATTCTTCTAATACAATTTGTAAACCTGTTGCATTTGCATTGATTTAATTTTAATAGGCAATAATCTGATTCATATTTTACAGCCCAAATATAATGTATATGTATACACTCATGTTCTTTTTAACCAAATGGTGAGATTTTGAGTACAAAGCTACACAAAATAATCAAATAAGATAGTCAACGTGGAAACCACTTGTTCGTCATTGGTAAAAGGAAAAAGCAGGTAAGAAGCTATGGGCTTGCTAGCATCTAAAATTTGGAAATGGGTGGAAATCTCTAAGGAAGCAATAGTAGACCATTTAGAAAATCACAACCAAAAAAGGGTCAACATGCTTTTATGAAAGGGAAATCACAATTTAAAATTTTTTTCAGACATGAAACAGGATATAACTAGCAGATTGGGTAAAAGGAAATTTGTAGCATAACATATTTGCATTCCCAAAAAGCTTTCAATTAAGTTGTATGTAAAAGATTCCCTGAACAAACTCATGTTGCTGGGGATAATGCAGCAACATGGAAAGAGGGTTGGTTAGATAATAAAATAGAGTAAGCATAAATAGCTTATTTTCAGACTGAGAAGCCAAAACTAGTGACATATCATGGTAATCAGTGTTCAGTCCTCAATTGCCTGCCATCTATATTGAAGGAAATAAGTATGTCACAGTTTACTGTTATTATGAAGATAGATGTGATCAAAGGTTTTGATGAAAGCAGAAAAAAGACCTGCACAGGTATGTATAGATTGACTAAACAAACATTTGGCGGTAGTATTAGTATGGAGAAATTTGACTTGCACTTTATTGAAATAGCAAAATATTGTTTGAATAACTGGAGATCACAAAGTACAATACTGAAACATCCGCATATATGAAGCACATGATTAACATAAGATGTTGTGGAAATTTGCAAGGCATATAAAACAATGACATAAACGTACCTAAACTACTACAGATAGCAGACCAATCTTCTGCAGAGTGAACCCATGGAAAGTGTTTGGTCAGTATGGTGTCCCCAGCCATGTCTTCAGATCCTGCTCTGATCATATGGCAAGAGTATCTGCAGACATTTTTAATCTCTCCTTGCTCCCATCTGAGGTTCCCACCTGCTTTAAGACCTTGGAGACAAAAGAAAGTTCCATACTATAATGACTATTGCTCAGTGTGTTTGACATCCACCACCATGAAGTGCTTTGAGAGACTGGACATGACACACATCAACTTCAGCATCACAGGAACCCTGACCCACTGCAACTCACCAATCACTGAAACAGGTCCACAGTACATGCCATCTCCCTGCCCAACACTCATCACTGGAGTACCTAGATAACAAAGACACTAATATTAGACCCCAGTTGATTAACTATATCTCTACCTTTAATGCCATAATTCTAAATAAACTCATCTCCAAACTCCTAGACCAAGGACTCTTTATTTCCTTCTACAACTAGATCCTTAACTTCCTAACCAACAGATCATAGTAAGACAGACAGACATACCTTATTGATCCCGAGGGAAATTGGGTTTCATTACAGTTGCACCAACCAAGAATAGTGTAGAAATATAGCAATATAAAACCATAAATAATTAAATACTAATAATTAAATTATTCCAAGTGGAAATAAGTCCAGGACCAGCCTATTGGCTCAGAGTGTCTGACACTCCAAGGGAGCAGTTGTAAAGTTTGATGGCCACAGGCAGGACTGACTTCCTATGATGCTCTTGGTGGAATGAGTCTCTGGCTGAACATACTCCTGTGCCTAACCAGTACATTATGAAGTGGATGGGAGACATTGTCCAAGATGGCATGCAACCTGGACAGCTTCCTCTTTTCAGACACCACCGTCAGAGTTATAACATGCTTGTAAGGCTAAGTACAGCTCCAATGCTATATTTAAGTTTTCTACAACCATCAGGCTCCTGAACCAGCATGGATAACCTTTAGTCTACACCTTTATTCCTTCTACCAAAGTGCATGACTGTACACTTCCCAACACTATATTCCATCTGCTACTTCTTTGCTCATTCTCCTAGTCTAAGTTCCTCTCCAGCCTCTCTGCTTCTTCAACACTATCTGCCTGCCACCTATCTTTGTATCATTAGCAAACTTAGCCACAAAACCATCAATTCCATCATCCAAATCATTGACATATAACATATAAGCAGTCCCAGCACTTAGCCCTGGGGGTCACTAGTCACTGGCACCCAACCAGAATAGGACCTCTTCATTCTTACTCTCTGCCTCCTGCCAATCAACCATTCTTCTATCCATGCTAATACCTTTCCTGTAATACAATGGACTCATACATTGTCAAGCAGCCTCACGTATGGCACCTTCTATAAATCCAAGTAAACAATATCAACTGACTTTCCTACTTTATTATGTACCTCCAAGTACTTTGAAACCTCATCCTTAATAATAGACTTCAACATTTTCCTAACCACTGAGGTCAGGATAACTGGCCTCTCATTTCCTTTGTCTCCCTCCCTTCCTAAAGAGTTTAGTGACGTTTGCAATTTTCTAGTTCTCCAGATCCATTCCATAATCTAATGATTCTTTAAAGATCATTATTCATGTCTCCACAATCTCTTTAGCCTCCTCTTTCAGAACACTGGGTGTAGTGCATCTGGTCCAGACTTTTCAGCTTCACAAGTTTCTTCTTAGTAATCAGTTCTGCCTCATGACACTGTTGAATTTCTGGCCTGTTGCAAGCATCTTCCACAGTGAGGAATGATGCAAAATACTTATTACGTTTGTCCGCTATTTGTTTGTCCCCCACTACCTGTCCAGTGTCATTTTCCCCAATTGTCCAATATCCACTCTCGCCTCTTTTAATATCTGAAAGTAACTTTTGGTATCCTCCTTTATATCATTGGCTAGCTTACCTTCATATTTAATCTTTTCTTTTTTATAAATTGCCTTCTGTTGATTTGTTTGTCTTTGATGTGTAGTTTTCATTTATTCCATTGTTTCTTTGTATTTATTGAGATGTCCACAAGAAAATTAATCTCAGGGTTACATATGCTGACATATCTGTACTTTAACTATTCACTTTGAACTTTTGCCACAATTATCCTCAACACAGGTGTCTTAGAAGTCTGTATCCTCAGTCCCTTACCCTAACAAAGCAAACCAGTAACTAGGCTTCCTCAGAAGGCTAAGGAAATTTGATACAAAGTCACTGGGACACACACTAATTTTCATAGATGCTTCGTAGGAAGCATCCTACTTGGACGCACTATAACTCGGTACAACCCAAGGTTGCAAAAAAATTGGGAAAGAATTGTAGGCACAGCTCAGTTTATCACAAACACCAGCCTCCCTTCCATAGGCTCTTCCTACCTTTCCCACTGCCTTAGGAAAATATCTAAATAATTAAAGACCTTCCCCTTCCCGTCAGACTTTAGATTCAAAAACTTGCAAATGCACACCAGTCTCAAAGATAGCTTCTATCCCAGTGTCAATAGACTTTTGAATGGAGCTATTGTATAATAAAGATGAACTCATTTCTCAATCTACCTTGTCATGTCCCTTGCACCTATTGTCTAGCTGCATCACACTTACTGTAACTGTTCACTACATTCTGCAATGTTACTGTTTTTTCCTTTTGTACATGATATACGTCAGCTTTGAAGTGATCTGTATAGATGGCATTATAAGTTTTTCCACTGTATTTTGGTACATGTGACAATAATAAACTAAGTAATGCTAAGGGAAAGAGTCAAAAGGTATAAGTCTTACAATTAATGTTTGTTATTTTTGAAGTTGTTATTTTGGTTCCTTGAAGTTGTTATAGCCAGAGGTAGTAGTGGGGATAAGCTCCCACGATCTACTAAATGCTCCCAGTAGTTATGTGTCATAAGTAGCCTTTGATAAGTCCAGCTCCTGGCCTTCACATGTGGCTTTGCAACTAAGCCCAGTGGGACAGTTTCTACTGACAGAAGGGGCAAAGATGGGATTTGGTGCCTTAAAACCAGATGGGGTTTGTCAGCTGTGGTTGGCAGCACATCTAGAAAGAAAATTCTGATCACAAACTGCCACTGCCATGTGGCTATAGCTTCTGATGGGGAAGGCTTCGGGAGTAAACCCAGAGAGAATATCTGGGGCTGGAGACCCTAAGGCAGTCCTGCATTGAGTTCAACGCTGACTGGCAACTCCTGCAACACCACTGGTGTAAAACAGTTTTGGTCCCTGCCGTTCCTTTGGATTGCATGGAGGGACAGAGCCCTTTGGCCCACAGTGTTTGTACCAATCATAGCAGCTATCAAACTTAATCCCATTTGCTTCTACTTGGTCTATATCCTTTGACTGTTTATGTGTCTGTCTAAATGCCTTAAATCTCCTTTAAACTTACACATACACTTACACTTAAAGCTATGTCCTATAGTATCTGATATTTTCACCACCAGGAAAAATAAGACTACCATATCTTTGCTTCTCATTGTTATATACTTGAATTAGGTCACTCAGCCTCAGATACTCCAGAGTAAACAGTGGATGTTTGTCCAATCTATCTTAATAAAGCTCAATCCAGGCAAAATCGTGGTGAACCCCTTCAACACCCTCTGCAAACCCTGTAATACAGCAACTAGAATTACATACAATACTCCAAACATGACCTAACCAAACTTTTATACAGCTGTAACATGCCTTCCTGACATTTACATTACTGGTGATGAAACTAAGTATGGTATTCATCTTTTTTTTTAAACTTTATTTTTCTTATGTTGCAACTCATCAGGGAGCTATAAACCTGCATCCTAAAATCTGTCCATACATCAACCTGGAGGAATAATTGTAAAATACTTGGTCACGCATTTAAACTAGATTAAGATTTTTTTTTCTTAGTTGGTTAATTGGCTGCATCATTAGGTTAATAGTATTCCCAAAAGTACTTTTTGGTGGCAACTCTAACAAACGGATCTGAGTAAATTATTTGCCAGCCTAACAAACTGTAAAGACTAACACCCAAAGGACACATAACCCATATTTGTTGGACCACTTTGCATTAAGTATTATGCAAATACAATGGAAATTCAAAATTTTAGGTGTGCTAAGGATCTCAACATAATTAATGAAACCAGCATCAGAGGTTTTTAATGTTTGATAAACCACCTATAAACCACCTAATATACCAAAATTTTATATTTTGGTATAAAATATACCAAAGACATTTTACCCAGTTTCACTTTTTGATGACAAAAACACGGTTTTGTGGAAACTTTCACTAATCAGCCCAACACAAAAATAATTATTAGGAATGGTTGTCTTGCAAGAAGAAATATCAAAGTACAAAGCCGAGATTGTGAACTGAGTCATTTTGCTTTTTCAAAAATACCAGTACCAAACCTTTCTCATGTTTGGACTACAACAATGAAGATAAATCCATTAAAAATTACGCAGAACTAAAACAAAAGCACACATTTGAAGGCACTTGACTTCATACTTTATTTACATATGAAATTGATGTCTAGTGGTATCCGTGGACTGTTTCCTTTCTATTTACAATTTGCATATACATTGCATTTAAATTCAATATGAAATCTGTACAATAGAAAGTAAGATAAAGAAATTCATTTAACTAAATGTAAGGGTATATAAATAAAAAAATGTATATTTCAAAGTATTTTGCACTCCATCTGTAGTATATTAATGCTTATAGAACATGCCAATTCTTTTAATAAAGAATTCAAAACAAACTCAATGGCAAACATCTCTACAGAATTCAGTTTTATAATTCAATAATGACTTGCATTACAGGAATAGAGCTGATTTTGCTAGAAGTACAAAATAAAGTACAAATTCTTTCAAATAAAAAAAATTAAGAAAGTTTAGCTGTAATTTGCACACTACACAAATCTCAAATTTACACAAACATCTATCACCTTTCACTTCATAAATTTCACCAGGTTAGAAAAAAAGCCTGATCATTAGCCCTCTGGTATTTAAGTGATTACTAACAAATGACTTCGCCTCCTCTTTCCATTGTGAGCAAACAACAGTTCTGTGCAATGTAATATAGTATACACTGCAATAGTTCTCAGTTTTCGTCACCTGATTTGAAATAAATTTTAGTTAATGCTATCAGGGTTTACATTTCAAAACTTAGTGCAAAGCACTATCATTTTGGGAGTTTTCTGTATTGCACATTATAAAACATTTACACAGTTGCTAATGTCAAGCCCCATAGCACCTGCCTGAGGACAATCACAAAGAATTTTCAGCTGAGACACACTAACTTAACTGTAGTAAGAGTATATTTGGAATTTTCTAAACTTGGACATTTCACAGTTCTACCATTCTGTCTGCAATTCACCTGTAGGTTCAGAGATTATACAACATCTACATTTCCACTGCTGCAAGCACCCGAAAATAAAACAGATAGTACTGAAATGAGATTTTAAAAAATATTTGTAGTACAGTTCAGTAATCAAAAATGCCATAGCTCAGTACTTGAATAAAAATCTTTGTGTTTCCAGAAAACATGGAAATATTAAAGAGAATGTTGTGCAATATTTTGAAACCAAGTACTTTACAGGTTAACAAATGTGGTTCTGTAAAGCAGAACGGTACTGGTTTTAATGCTCTCTCCTGTTAGGCTTTTTATCTCAGAATCTTAGAAAGCAAAACGACTGTATTAAAAAGTAAAAACCAGCTATTTCCGATGTAGGATCATCAGTAAAAAGCTACACGTAATGGAGGGTAGCAATTCAAAATCAGTTTGGTCCACTTTAGGTAGTTTCCGGGAATCAGCTGGCTTTGGAGGTATGCTGTGCACCAGAAACATGGTATAGAAAGATGGTCTATAAGTGCTCAGAAATTTTACATCTCAGTTTGCAATCAGCTAATAAATGCAGAATTAACTACTTTGCACAGGACTCCACTTTTTTTTTTAATACTGACACTAGTGTAAACAATTCTTCATTTTTGCTGGGCGTAAGCCACAAGAAGCTCATCTGCACCATTATTCTTCCCATCAATGTGTGCAACACACACAGATCTTTGGGTCATCAACAGTCCAAATATATTCAGTTCTTTAACTTTAACTCTGACAACAATTTTAAACAGATGCACCGAAGACATTTCCATGTAGTACTGCTACACCATTAATTTTTAAATACTCCTGCAAGCATCAACATCTCCAAAGGAATATTAACTTTTCAGGGCAGGGTTGTGATTCTTCTCAATTTCTTTGTTTTCCTTCATCAGTGACGCAAATACCTGCAGGTTATAAAAGGGAAGAATGAGGTATCATGTACAAATTATTCTGATGCTTATAAATCTAGAATGGAGAAGATCTGTATCATTAATATATTAATGTATATAAGAAATCAAACAAGTAAAACACCTCTAATCGTGGAACTTGGAATTCTTTACAGAAAACCACAAATCAATGCTTTAACTAGGCATCCACTATTAATGGTTGCACTTCAACACTTTACATTATTCCAAATTCTTAAGAGAGAACCAAAAAAATTTCCTCTTTATTATGAATCTCTCTCATGTAATTATCAGAGGATGCAAGGAGGAATGATCTACCCTTGTGTCTTGGTGGTTGTAGCCCTCTGGTGGTTGAAATGCTCAATCATGAGAAGAGATTATTAACTTCGGTAGCATTCTATACAAACTGTAAAAGATATTGCATGCTCCTCAAAATCTGAATCAATTTGCAATGCCATTACCCTGACCATACTGCCATTAATCTGTCTATAAAATAATTCATCTGATCAACTATTACCCATCCTGGGCTGTTCACAGATCCAAGAGTACTTTTATTTAAGTGTTTTCTTAGTGTTTTAATGCATTCCAGGAATTGAAATAAAGTGAATAAAGATTAAGTCACATCACAGGAGAACAGGCAGCTGTTTGCAGAAGAATATCGGATGCATGATTTCCCAAATTAAGGCAAAACTTTAGATATAACATTAATGACAGAGGAAGGCAAGGAAATGAAATCCAGAGGGCTCAAGGTGATAAAAAAATATGATGAAAAATATAAAGAGGTAACACCTCACTGATGAGTAGTTCAGGTAAGAACATTGCTAAGTAAAAATAAGATGGGCAGTGAGAATGAAGCCCACTGTCCAGATCACACTGGTGGACTTCAGTTAACCTGTCAGTATTAGTTTCTTTGAACTTTTTAAATGTCTCATTCCCACGCAGCTGAAGAGATCTGCAGCCACACAGTAAGCAGCAAGTCCTTTTCCATCCATTGCGGTCTCCTGAACACATGTTCATATGTGCAGGATATCCGTAGATCAGGCATATGTAACATGGGGAGGACCTGTACCTAAGATTAGTCAGACTGGGATGGATTTTTCTAGAACAGACACTGACAGGAGAGATTAGAGTCAAACATACCATCTTCTAAAGTAGGTGGTCAAAAAACCAAGGGATAAAGATTTTAAGTAGGATCAGCAATGAGTACAGAAAATCTATACAGAGAATGGCAATGGTCTGGAAATTGTTGCCAGAGAGTATGGAAGAATCTGTTGCTACACTCAAAATGTGTCTTGGTATGTTGAAACTTGCAGGACTATCAATTATGTACTAAAACAATGTGATTGGTAATTGCTTTTTTTTTACTGGCATGGACATCTTAGGCCGAAATGCTGTCTAAAGGTTCAAATTTTAGAGTCATACAACACTACCTCACAGAAACAGGCCCTTCAGCCAGCTAGTCCAGTTGAACCATTAATCTACCTAGTCTTATTGACCTGCACCCAGACCAGAGTTCTCTATTCCCCTCACATCCATGTATTTATCCAAATTTCCCTTAAATGTTGGAATTGAACCCACATCCACCACTTGCGTTGGCAGCTCATTCTACACTCTCATCACTGAGTGAAGAAGTTCTCCCTCATGTTCCCGTTAACCATATCACCTTTCACCATTAACCCATGACCTCTAGTTGTAGTCTCACCCAACTTCAGTGGAAAAAGCCTGTTAGCAGTTACCCTATCTATACTCCTCATAATTTTGCATACCTCTATCAAATCTCCCCTCAACCTTCCACATTCTAGTGGAAAAAAAACAAGATTCCCTAAACTTGTTATCGTTGCCTTTTATTCTGACAAGAATATACAAACTCTGTACTCTCAAAATTTCAGTTTTGAAGGCATCCCTCTTACCAAGTACAACTTTTCCAGAAAACAGCCTGTCCCAGTCCACACTTGCCAGATCTTTTCTGATACCATCAAAAAAAATCAGCTTTTCTCCAATTTAGAATCTCAACACGAGGACCAGACTTATCCTTCCTTTTCCACAATTACTTTGAAACTAACGGCATTTTAAGTTCAATACCTACTGAGTGTTCCCCTACACAAATTTCTGTCACTTGCAATATACACAAAGTGTTGGAGAAACTTAGCGGGCCAGGCAGCATTTATGGAAAAAAGTACAGTCGATGTTTTGGGCCAAAACTGTTCAGCAGTTCTGCTGTGGCTCTCCTCTGCCCCTCCCTCCAACCCTCAAACAACAGTATTCAGTGGTATACCTGTTGTTGAGGAGAAGGGGCACAGGGTACTCTGCACTGGCTGCCTATCCCCTTTCCACCTCCTAACTGTCACTCTGTTACTGGAGTCATATAGACTAGGTCTAGCAGGCACATCTTCCTTCCATGAAGAACATTTGTGAATTAAATGGGTCTTTAGGACAATCCAGTAGTGTATCATCACCACCACACACACACACACTAGATTTTCAATTCCACATTGTTGAGGGAAATGGCCACAGAGGTACTCTATACTGGCTGCCTATCCCCATTCTACTTCCTGACAGTCACCCAGTTCTGTGATATTCTAATACATTAAGGAACAAAATCGATATACACAGCATGTTACTTTTCTATCTCAAGCAACTTCCTGGTGCATATCCACTTCATCAAGACTGCTGGAACGCGTCATCCTCTTCCATTCCCAAGTTATCTCCAGTCTCAGTCATAATAATGCTGTCCATTGTCCCCCAACCCTTCCATAAGTTAACTTACCAAAATCTTGCTGCTGTGTAAAAATCTGATAGCTCTACCATCATTTCCATTTGTTAGCTCCCGAGTTAATACTAGTTAAAATACTGTTTCCATATCCCTCTCTGTAGTCTCCTCCAACTCTGCCACCAGTGAGACTAACTAAATGATTGCATATAGAGGGGGCCAGAGATGCTTTTGGCTCTCTGGCCCTAAGCTCTGGAATTTCCATTCATGAAGTTCTTTGTGTTTTAATTAAACATTGGCTCCAAGGAGAAAATACCATGTGGCAAAATCAGTCTTTGTATGAATCCACTGAAGTGCTTTCAAGTGTTCCTCTACTTGGTTCTACATTAGATGCAAATTGTTGTAACTACCCTATGGCAAAATATAAAGAGAGACTAAAAAGGCAACACTTACGTAGATTTCTTACTTTCATTTTGTTCTAGAATATTAGAACTTCTATGATGTTGCTGTATTCCAAGTGACTTATCACTGATGCTGGTTTCCTAGTTCATTTAACGTCCTATGATATTAAATATCCTTTGAATAAACATCCAACTCTGATCAGTCATTCCAATTTTATCCCCTTCTACACAACTGTTTATTGCCTTTTTCCAATGACATTGCAATTTGTGTTGAGAAAACTACAACTCTGTCAGCACTCACTATATAATGAAGGAAACGGAATAATTTCTGCACTACACAAGAAATCTCAATACAGAAATTCACACTTCCCCATTAGGTTGCAATTAATAAAGTCTTAACTAATATGAACTTCAACCATTAGCTTCATTATTTTTGCTGCCAAAATACCATTATTTGCACTTTGTTCAATAAGGTGCAACTTGTTAAAGGTATAATAAACTCCACGATGGAGTCAGTGCTGCCCCCCAGCATTCACTTGGCAGAAGACAAGTTCTATAGTGGCCAACTGCAGATCGATGGCTTAAGTTTGGACTTTTTTTTATTGCGTGGCTGAGATACCAATATGTGTTTTCTACTTTGTGCTATGTGTGACTGTTGGTACTATGTTTCACACCTTGGCCCCAGAGTAACGCTGTTTCATTTGGCTGTATTCATGAGCATCCATGTATGGTTGAATGACAATTAAATTTGAATTGAATTGAAATTGAAGTAATGACTCTCTAGCCCCAAAAAAACTAACAGTATGTGGTTTAAAATAATTTTATAAAATTATAGATAAAAAAAGATTCTTAACCCCAATGTTAATTTTATCTTTTAAAATGAAATAAAATATAGTTAGATTTCTTATTTTATGGTTTGCTTTTATTTTCAGTCTGAGTGTCCCCTCAACATTGCTCTTTCTGGTCATACAGCCTACCTGACAGAAAGAGGCTGGGAAAGGGAAAATGCATGCCACATGACCCACTGCACATTTATGAGATGGTTCTTTTATCAGTGACAAATATCTTGCTTCCCAATGATCTAATTATTTGTTACTTCATATGATACCATCTTTCCTTGTCATCCCAATTCAAAAATTATTTCATCCTGTCCAAACTTTAATCATTTCCTATGATTTTACCTAAAAGCCCAAAGGCTGATACATGACTTCCATTTTAATCTTGTGAATACATATTATCAATCATTTTCAAAGTATCAGTGACCAAGATGGTGCCGAGGCTGGGAGAGAGTAGTGAATTGTTTTCTTGTGCTGTGTGCTGTGTTCTGCTGAGCATTTTGAAAATGTTACTTTGGCACTGGAGTGTGTGTCGACACTTGCAGACTGCCCTGCCACACCCTCGGATGCGTTGATTGTTAATGCAAGTGATGCATTTCACTGTATGTTTTGATGTATACGTGGTAAATAAACTTGAATCTTGATCCCAAGACTGATAGTACCTAAACCCTTTTCTAATTGGGTAGGTGTTTGAATAAAGCAGGCATCCACTGATCACCCAATTCACTGTGTGCTATTTAAGGGGATCAGAAGGCAAAAGTAAAATGAGTAAACATAAACCAATTTAGAACATACAGATTTGTTTCTTTTTTTTTAATCCATGGTATTTTCAAATTATTTTACATTAAGATGTGAGGTCAGCAAGGTTATTCAGCATTCAGGCTCAGTATGCTGTTTAACATCTTGGTTAACTCTCAATAACAAAAAAAAATTGAGTAAAAATTACTGGCTCATGTCATTTAGTTTATTGACCACACCCTGAGCTTGATTTACAGCTCAGCACCACTGTATTTGCCAGCTTTTACAACAGTGGCTACTAATAATCTAGCCAGAACCAACACTGGTCAATGTAGCAAGTCGACTGACCAACATGGGGTACATCTTCCTTGTGGATCCTTGCAATAGTAAGCATAGGTGTTGAGAATGATACTTTATTCACTTATTCTGGGCATCATCCAAATGTTTGTGTTCTGAGTACACATAGGTATCACAAACTAAATATACAGTGGCATGCAAAAGTTTGGGCACCCCTGGTCAATATTTCTGTTACCCCTGGTCAATATTAAAAGATTACCTGATTTCCAAAAGGCATAAAGTTAAAGATTACATATTTCTTTAATATTTTCAGCAAGATTACTTGATTATTTCCATCTTTTACAGTTCCAAAAAATAACAAAAAAGGAAAAGGGCCCGAAGCAAAAGTTTGGGCACCCTTCATGGTCAGTACTTAGTAACACCCCCTTTGGCCAGTATCACAGCTTGTAAACGATTTCTGTAGCCAGCTAAGAGACTTTCAGTTCTTCTTTGGGGGATTTTCCCCCATTCTTCCTGGCAAAAGGCTTCTAGTTCTGTGAGATTCTTGGGCCGCCTTGCATGCAATGCTCTTTTGAGGTCTATCCACAGATTTTCGATGATGTTTAGGTCGAGGGACTGTGAGGGCCATGGCAAAACCTTCAGCCTGCGCCTCTTGAGGTAGTCCATTGTGGATTTTGAGGTGTGTTTAGGATCATTATCCTGTTGCAGAAGCCATCCTCTTTTCATCTTCAGCTTTTTTTTTTTAAACAGACAGTGTGATGTTTGCTTCCAGAATTTGCTGGTATTTAATTGAATTCATTCTTCCCTCTACTAGTGAAATGTTCCCCATACCACTGGCAGCAACATAAGCCCAAAACATGATCAATCCACCCCCGTGCTTTAACAGTTGGAGAGGTGTTCTTTTCATGAAATTCTGCACCCTTTTTTCTCCAAACATACCTTTGCTCATTGCAGCCAAAAAGTTCCATTTCAACTTCATCAGTCCACAGGACTTGTTTCCAGAATACATCAGGTTTGTTTAAATGTTCCTTCACAAACTTATGATGCTGAATTTTGTGGTGAGGATGCAGGAAAGGTTTTCTTCTGATGACTCTCCCATGAAGGTCATACTTGTGCAGGTGTTGCTGCACAGTAGAACCGTACACCACCATTCCAAGAGTCTGCTAAATCTTCCTAAAGGTCTTTTGCATCAAATGGGGATTTTGATTTGCCTTTCTAGCAATCCTACGAGCAGTTTTCTCTCAGAAAGTTTTCTTGGTCTTCCAGACCTCAACTTGACCTTTACCGTTCCTGTTAACTGCCATTTCTCAATTACATTATGAACTGAGGAAATGGCTACCTGAAAATGCTTTGCTCTCTTCTTATAGCCTTCTCCTGCTTTGTGGGCATCACTTACTTGAATTTTCACAGTGCTAGGCAGCTGCTTCGACGAGCCCATTGCTGCTGATTGTTGGGACAAGGTTTGAGGAGTCAGGGTATTTATAAAGCTTTGAAATTTGCATCACCTGGCCTTTCCTAACGATGACTGTGAACAAGCCATAGCCCTAACAAGCTAATTAAGGTCTGAGACCTTGGTAAAAGTTATCTGAGAGCTCAAATCTATTGGGGTGCTCAAACTTTTGCATGGTGCTCCTTTCCTTTTTCTCCCCCACTCTAAAATTGTACAAAACAAAAATAATACACCAATTTTGCTTAAAATGTTGAAAAGAATATTTCATCTTTAACTTTATGACTTCTGGATATCAGTTCATCTTCTACTCACTTAACTATTCACAGTAACAGAAATTTTGTCTGGGGTGCCCAAACTTTTGCATGCCACTGTATATCAACCATGCCAGTCACCTTATCCTTTAACAGTGTAACGAGAAACCTTTAATCACGTAAAGTGATGTCCCTCATAGAACTTCTAATCTCCTAATCTATTAGAATCTTTAAATACTGTAATTAAATCCAGTAATTTGAGAAAGGAAATTAGGACTGTAACTTGCCATATATTGAGCGGTAGAATCATAATATTATGGTAGCCATTGCTAAAGGGTTACAATCATACCTAAACAACTTCAAAAAAAAACAAAATACTACCAGAAATGTTATTTGTCAAAAATAATGTGATATTTAAGTAGATTTTACCTCAGAAGAAAATGTGTAATTATTGATGATAGATATAAGCTTACGAACAAGTAAGCAGATTCATATGCATGAAGGGGCTGAGGCAGAAGGGAAATTATAGCCAGTTAGCCTGACCTCAGTGGTTGGGACAATGTTGGAGTCGATTGTTAAGGATGTGGTTTTGAGATATTGGAGGCATATGATAAAATAGGGTAACGTCAGCAGGGTTTCCTCAAGGGAAAATCTTACCAGATAAAATCTGTGAGGACTCTTCGAAGAAATAACAAGCAAGACAGACAAAGGAGAATTGGTCGATATCACGTACTTGGATTTTCAGGCCTTTGACAAGGTGCCAACATGAAGCTGCTGAACAAGACTGAGTCCATGGTATTACAGGAAAGATACTAGCATGGATAAAGCATTGGCTGACTGGCAGGAGGCAAAGAGTGGCAATAAAGGGAGCCTTTTTGGATTGGCTGCTAGTTAGTGGTGTCCCACAGGGGTCTGTGTTGGGGCCAATTCTTTTTACATTGCACATCAACAATTTGGATGATGAAATTGATGGCTTTGTGGCCAAGTTTGTGGACAATATGAAGACAGGTGGAGGAGAAGGTAGTGTTGAGGAGAAGGTAGTGTTGAGGAACAGAAGGACTCAGACAGATTAGCAGAATGGGCAAAGAGGTGGCAGATGAAATACAGTGTCAGAAAGTGTATGTTCATGCACTTTGGTAGAAGGAATAAAAGTATAGACTATTTTCTAAATGGAGAAAATAAAAAAATTGAGGTGCAAAGGGATTTGGGATTCTCTAAAGGTTAATTTGCAGTTTGAAATCAGTGGTGAAGGTGGTGAATCCAATGTTAGCACTCATTTTAAGAGGACTAGACTATAAAGCAATGATGTAAAGCTGAGGCGGTATGAGTCACTGGCATCTTTTGGAATATTGTGAGCAGTTTTGGGCCCATTATTTAAGAAAGAATGTGCTGACATTGGAGAGGGTTCAGAGGAGGTTCACAAGAATGATTCTGGGAAAGAAAGAGTTATATGAGCAGCGAATGAAGGCTCTAGCTTATACTCACTGGAATTCACAAGAATGTGGGAGGATCTCATTGAAACTTATTGAATGTTGTAAGGCCTTGATAGAGTGAATATAGAGAGGATGTTTCCTGTGGTGGGGATGGGGGCGTCTAAGATCAGAGGGCACTGCCTTAAAATAGAAAACAGAAGGATGTCCATTTAGAAAAGAGATGAGGAGGAATTTCTTTAGCCAGAGGGTGGTGAATCTGTGAAACTTGTTGCCACAAATGGCTACGGAGGCCAAGTCACTGATCACTCCGCATTTAAGGCGCATGTTGATAATGTCTTGACTAGTCAGGGTGAGAAAGGTTATAGGGAGAAGGCAGGAGGATGGGCCGAATTGTCTGAGTCTGCTCCCTGTCTTAGGTTCTTATTATATTGTGTTAAAAATTCCTTTACAGACAAATCTAAAATAAATAACAATTTCCTTAAACTCACACTTTACAACACATTAAAGTTTCATACTTTGGAACATTTACATGACAATCTCATTCATCACAAGTAGTAAAAACGTTTGAGTGATCTCTGATTGCTTGGAGGCTTTATACAATCTACACTGTCTTCAACTAAAAGGATTTTAACATTATGAGCTACTAATACTTGTGAATTGCATACAAAACAAAATATGCATTTCCTCACCTGTGTCCATTTTTTGTTGCTGCTGTGCATCTGAACAGCAGTAATGCAAGCAAACAGTTTTTCCGATGCAATATCTTCAGGCAGTTTGGTAAGGAATTGAGCTATGTGAATAAAATCCATTTGTACTAAAATATCCTCATACAACTTGAGAATGCCCAGAGCTGTCCGAAAAAGGAACTCTTCCCCATCACGGCAAAAGACATCCCAGACTCGACAAGCCAGGTCCAGGGGCAATGACTTACTATAGAGTGTAAATATCCTACAATTAAAGAATACAACAGAAAATGAATTTTAGAGCGGATACTGTGACTATGCAGTATTAATTAACAACACTATATATACTATACATCACAAAGTATATCTTGTCATTCAAGCAGTATAATACAATTAGATCAAGTATGATGATTATCAGTCAATATGCATACTAAATATTATTCTAAGATGAACAACTTAACATCTAAAAAATTTTATTCACTTACCAGTCTATAAGATAGATATCAGGAGTCAAATTATTTTTCATGAAGTGCGCAAAAAGCTTTGGAAGATTTTCCTCAAAAAACACTTCATATGATGCAAAATACTTCAGCATCTGAGGAGAACATATACTCAATAGTTTAACATTCCAATTGATGAATTTTAAAAACCTTTAATACAATTTTATCATTTCCCTGATTAAAAAATATACTTAAATGCTTCTAAAAAAAAACTCTAGCATTAGTTCAAAATAAAAGCTCCAAAATTTCTAATTTGATTTTTAAATCAATTTGGTTTAGAATAATTACAGAATGTAACATGCATTACAAAAAAAAACCAGAAAGAATAGTTTTTTCAGTTCTTGTAGCTAGTCCATAAACATGAAGGAAGTACTATCGAAAGGAGATACAGTGTTCCACATTTTGGGCTAAATGAAAGTCCCTTGAGAGTATTCCTTCCACTTTTTAAAAAAAAATTTTTCCCCTCACCCCTGTCCCATGGTGTCATTATTTATGAGCTATTATTCGGCAGATATGACAGGGTATGTTATTTCACCCAGTTTTCAAACTGGGTGCAGTAACATTTTTTTTAAACTTTTTTTTAGATGTTAATTTCGAAGACACTTATGAGAATAATTAAGTTGCAACTTTAATCTGAAAAAGGCTGCATGTCACAGTTGTTCATGTATACTGGCATAACAGTCAACTTTTGTTATGAAAAACTAAAAAAAGTAGAACTGGTTTTAGAGACCAATTGTTGGGGGTTCCACTGAAGAATGAGGGCGCATCATCGTTTCTTTCAGAACAAAAGGGAAATAAATCCAGGCAGAACAATTTTTGTTGAATTTATACAGGTTACATACCAGATTGTTCATGTTTCATAGGAAACAAATAACAGCATGTAATCTGTTTCATGATACATCCTGCAATGTCCTCACCATATCATGATCCACACGGAAAAATGCCAGCTGACAGGGTTTGTTCAACAGGTTTGCAAATGCTATGAAAGCATCAGCTTCTTCTAAATTAAGGATAAGAACAGCAGCAACAAAAGACATTCCTTGGACCTGCAGAAAACAGAACACATTACTAATTATGCTGCTGAAACTAATAATACAATCTTCACATTGCTGTGACAATGTACAGGAATTAAAGCATTGTCACATTGCATCCTTTTTGCAGAAGATTTTATCACAAAGTCCAATTCATTATTTGGTTATCACCAACTGCTTCAGGGAAACATACTGTAAGTGGTAATAACTATACAACTTTCTTCAATAACAAATTTTTTTAGTTTAAAAAGGTTCAGCCAATTGAAAGATTAAAGAACCACAGGAATTTACAATATTTATATTATATCAAAGGGAAAATATTTTAGATCTCCTGGGAAGCATTTTCAGAATAGCATCAAGTTAGCTCCAGAGTGCAAAGGACATTTGTTATTTCATAAAGCAGCTGGCCAAATTCATGTAGTGAACAGCTGATGCCCCTGAAGTGGAGCAGCTGATACCCCTGAAATATAGCAGCTTACACAAGGTTGAAAAGAAAAAAAACAAGGTTAGTAATAATTGTGTACATGATAATATGAGGTATAGATAGAGTGGATAGCCAGAGATGTTTTGAAAGGGTGAAAATGGCTTATATGAGGGGGTATAATTTTAAGGTGATTGGATAAAAGAATAGGGGATGTCAGAGGTAACTTTTATTTACAGAAGTGGGGGATTGTGCATGGTTTAGCATTGGTGGTAGAGGCAGATACATTAAGAGCATATAAGAAACTCCTAGATGGGCACATGGATGACAAAAAAAGAGAGCTATGTAGGAAGGAAGGGTGAGATTGACCTTAGAGTAAATTAAATGGTTAACACAACATCGTGGACCATAGGGCCTATATCGTACTGTAATGTTCTATGGTTTAATAAGCAGTCACTGACAAAATTCTAACAGTAATACATGAAAGAACCATGATAATATGGCAGTAATTATAAACTTGCAAATGATGCAAATCTGAAAAGGAAACATAATATTGCTAGAAATGGGTCAGAAATATCATCGACTTGCAATATGAAGTCTGTTCCTCATTCCACAAATGCTCTCTGAATTGTTGAATGCATCCAGCATTTTTTGTTTTTATTTCTAATGTCTAAGAAAGGTTTCTAAAGTCCACCCAAAATACCAGGACATTCTCTGAATCTAAATTTGGAAATGACAAAGCTACACAATGCACTCAAGGTATAAAACATAGGCACACCAATGCCATGAGAAGAAACAGAAGTATTTGTTGCAAACCTACTTTTAAGACAATACAAAATACTTACATATCCAACATCAGGCCTGTAGCAGGTATATGCCCCGAGAACACTATGGAGAAGATCATGATATGGTCCACCCTACAAAATTAACATATAACTGTCAGACAACAGGAAAAACAAATGCAAAGCACAATTCCTTTCTCAATGTAACATTCACTGTCCGCAAGTGTTTCAATGACAAAAATCGCATGTCAGTCGGACCTTCCCCTTGGAAGTCGATGTCCAGTGGTATGAGTAGTCAACAATGACTGGGGTCTTCCTTGGTTGCAGTGGATAGCCATGACTTCTTCTGTTCCTTAACATGTCCTTCACTCTCCACAAAGCGTTGCAGAATCGTCTTCTTGGCTGTTGGATTGCACTGTCAATCTCATTTGCCCAGTCTGCTGGAAATGACTTCACATGTCCCTATCTCACCAGGGTATGAAGCCTGCTGGCTCCCCTCACCTGGTTTAACCTCCTGTAGAAGCAGTATGCCAGCATGTGGCTGCTGTTGCATGCAGTTATCTGGAGCTACAGGTGACAGCCGAGTGTCCGTTGGGGCCCAAAAGTGAGCGAGCTACCCTAGAATGCACACGACAAGCACCTTCACCAGAGTTGCTACCCCTCCCTGGACTCCCCATACATGGATGAATTCCTCTGTCAATAACTATTAGGAACTAATACAGTTTTATAGTACAGTAGCATTGGTAGTGCTCTAATTTGTTCTGTATTGCATATAAATGCCTATTTTGTTACTCAGTTAAACAGTAGTTTGTCTTTTTTTAAATACCATTTTAACTCTTTCCATGAAACTTTGGCTAATTGGGGGCAGCTGCTTAATTGGGCCAACATGTACTGGTCCCAATGTGTCCCAATTAATTGGAATCCAGTGTATTTGGTCCTTAATATATTGGTTTGACTAAGCTGTTTCAGAATTCAAGTCAACAGAATTTCTTAAGCCTTTTAAATGTTTTACCATATAATTTCTAGCACATTCATATTTCTCAATAAGCCAGACAGTCTTAGTCAGTTGCCATATTTTATAAATTGGCATAAAATAATTCTGACTTAAAATTCATCTTGTAAGTAAAACTTCAAACCTTCTGGAAAATGAAGAGAGAAGGGAATGTGCGGGAGATATCCAGCTTTATCAATTCAAGACTCGCCTCTCTATCAGCTCCTGATGCTCCAGGGTCTATAAATAAATGCCAGTAAAATTATTAAAGTAAAATGCTGAAACCTACATTGTGGCTGTACACAAGTCAGACATACCGGTAGATGTAACACTACTTCTAATTGCACTAGAACTTACGGTTTACTAGCTCATAAGATGACAATAATTGTATTTTATTTTTCAATTGTCACCATACAAATACACAATATCTTACTTAGTTTTATTAAAAAAGATGACAATGAGTAAGAATTGGCAAGTAACATGAAACTAACAAGGAAAGAGATTTTGACACTTGTCAATGTTATATGTTGCAGACTAGTGAGTTTTCATCTTATTTTGTTTGGATTGATTTAACCTATTAATATTTAAAATACATTTCAAGGTATTAGCTTTAAATTCAGTATGAGTACCAAGATAAGAAAGCTTGTATTTAAATATAAGGTAACAGAGAATGAAATGCAACTATATTTTATTATTTTTGAAAACTTTAGAAAGGGACTTACTGGCACTTGTCTGCTTTATATTTGAACAACAGCAGATTATAAAGACAATTAACAACACAGCATCAGAAAAAGCACAATAGATGGTAGGAAAGATACTGCATTAATACCATGAGCAAACTGGTTCCCAAATGCACTTTGATTTTTAATTAAAATTAGCATTTCTGTTATTACTACATTTGCAAAGATAGCAGCTCTCTCAGTAGCTGCACAATGCATAAACTCCAGCCAGTATGATATAACAATTTAAAAAGTCCCAATGCCATAGTATTTCAAACTGCAGTTTGAAGAGCAATATTGGGTATTTTCTTTTTCCAGTCCTGATGAAGGGTCTCGGTGCAAAACATTGACTACTTACTCTTTGCCTTAGATGCTGCTTGGCCTGTTGAGTTCAAGTGGGGGGTTATATGGGAGGTAGGGTTTGAGGGTCGGCACAACATTGTAGGCCTATGTTCTATGTTCCTCCAGCATTTTCTGTGTGTTGCTTTGGATCTCCAGTATCTACTGATTTTTTCATGATTGGATATTAAATGCATGTTTATCACCTACCCTACGGCCTTTGTCACAGGAAAGGTATCTTGTCAGACAAATGTACCCAAGATCCTCAATATCTTAGATGTTCACCAGTCACTCTGCTTTATCTTCACGATGTATTAGTAACTACATACTCTTAAGTCCTAGCAATGTTCACAAACTCTATTTTGTATTGTACTGAGAAGCTACGTGGTTGAAATGCAGGGTCTACCAATGCTTGGCTCCACAGTTACTCACATCTTCCACTACTTCAATTAGAAGATCTACTAGGTTTTCAGTGTAAACAGTAAATATTTCTTCAATTTGAGACAGCAAGAATTGAGAGCTTTATTAACAAGCAGATGTATTTGATTAAGCCTGGATGTCATTTTGGATTGAGTACTGCTTTACTTAGACATTACAATGAGTTGTAAATGAGGACAGGGAAGTAGAGTGTCAGTCTAGCTTCAGTCTTGTGAAGATCTTCCTAGCATTCTTGTCAAAAGATTTGTATATACATTTTCTGTCTAGGTAGCACTAGACCTACTGTTGCCACAATATGAAGTAAAGGCCACGTGCACAAATCGTGCATGGATGTTGTAGAAAATTTGTTATATCAACAATAAATGTTTTCTTTTCATAAATTATTAACACATGAAGACAAGTTTTTAAGCTCTGGATGAATGAAGTTTTAAAATCCATATGTACTTTACAGAGCTACTTTAACCACATTGCCAATTTTTAAGTTGCTGTATTGAAAAATACTGCGCAGTGAAAGCAGATAGGACAAAGGGGTATACAATACTGTACCTGACAACCAATTTTGTTGCATAATGAACAGTATTCATACTAGCCTTCAGGTGCATTAGCAAAAAAAAACAAAATAGCTACATTTTTAAACTGTCAAATGCCAAATAAAGGAGAGAAATAAAATGTACAAGTGTTGAAAGATAATGTAGCACTGAGTGGAAATATAATTGATTTAACATGGAGGAGGTTTTAAAAAAACCCTGCAGTAATACACGGAGACAACAGTGAATGTGGCCTCTTTTCAGCATTGATAGTTTACTGACTTGCCCTAAGTGAGGTGCTTAAAAACCAAAATTTACCTTCTGTTTCATTCTCAGATCCAACCTCACTGAAGTTTTTCCATCGCTCCTTAGCTCTGGACAGGAAGATTTCATAAAGCTCTAAGAAATGAAACAGCACCACAAAATTAAGCAATTTCAAAACAATTTGATTTCTTCCAGTTTCACTTAAGTCAACCAAATCTGGGACAACTAAAAGTTTAAAGTCTGCCATTGCAGGAATGTGACAGTGGCCCAGAAGAATTAGCTCTCTTCTTGGGCAACAATGGTACATCATTTGTATCATCCTTTGCCAAGCCAAGATCAGAAAACAGCCTGAAGACTTTGTGGCCCCAAAGTTGTTTCAAACTTCAATTCTTTTTCTTGACATTTCAGTTTGAAGCTTCAATTATGCTAAAGAAATTGTTAGATCACTTCTAGGCATAGTTCTATTTGAAGAAGCCTTAATACCTGAGTGAACCCAATTCCTTACATAATTTGGTAGGATTTGTCATAAAGAGATATGGCAGTATACAGTAAGTAATATTGGAATAAGGATTATCAAATTCGTGATATTTCAGTTAAACACAAACTATAACAGTGCAATGAATTAACAAGAATCCCCATGGGAAAAGTCATATAGATTCATTCTGGATCTGTGGTGACCAAAATCAGAATTCAATCTCCTCACCTCACTTCTGTGCAAACCACCTACCCAATTTGTTGGAGTAAAGGCAAAAAGCAATTAAACCTCTTGTCATACAGGCCGAAGTCATGAACCAATCTCATATAACAGAAAGGCAGTCGAATACTATCAAAGAATATGCACACGATGCTGGAAGAACTCAGCAGGTCAGGCAGCATCCGTGAGAAAAGAGTACTATCAAAATAGTGCTTCTGAAGCAGAACATTTTTACTTTATTTCTCAATTAAGAATTTATGTAGATATTCACAGTACATACCATGAGTAATATTCAATTCATTACCAACAGCCAACCTCCACACTTTCCCTCGAACACTTGGAGGAATACCCTGCCACCATAGTTCACGCACCTTCCGAGTATTTCGACTGTATGTGAGAAACAAGAAAATATTTTATAACTATAAATATTTAAATATGTGCTTTTCAGCAGTAACCTATCAGAATGACAGTTGCTTCACTTACATAGTTTCCCAATTGGGAAGTATATCTGTGTTCCAAATTATCATAGCATGAGCAATACTCTCTTCCTGCCTGAATCGCTCCTTCATAATTTTTTTTCTTCGCTGTGCTTCTTTCACCTCTGTATTCAAAAAAATGTATGTCAGTTATCATTCACAAGCTACAAATTATCAGCAAATCAGCCCAGATTCATACTCTTGAGGTGGCAGACAATTAATCTATTTTCAGAACTCTGACAATTGTGCCCAAGATCACCTGAGACAGAAATAGAATACCTGTCCTAGAAAGACACCTCCCTTATTTTTCTTCTCTTTACCACTACCATCACTCACATCACCCTGCCGCCAATGAGAACCTTTGTTTGATAGCCTGGAACTTGGCTGTGAAACTCAACTTGTGATATTGAAATTGTGTATTTATTCGTTCTGCACACGAACACAATTAACAAAGTGCAGCCAAACTTATTGATTGCAAACAAAGACTAATTAGAAAACTCAAGGCAATATAATACGAACAAACTTTCAGCAAAAGGACATTCTTCCCAAAACATTCTGTTTAAAGTCCAAAGGATAAATCCATTAGGTTGCCTGGAATGTAATAAAGTAACTAACTCCAGTACCTCGTTTCTTTGCTTCTGCCACCATTTCATCGTATTCTTGTCTGTGTCTTTGAGCTTCTTCTGCCGATTTTGCAGGCAAGTGTCTAAAAAGAAAGTTCTCTAGTAAATATGTGCATGAAAACTTCATTTTCAAATACTAAAATGAGAAATCACACAAACTATACAAATGTGCATTTACAATACTAAAATGACTTTAAAATCACATTTCCAAATCTTTTCCAAACAATATATTTAATTGTACATTATTTAATAATAATTTTGATAAAATTGACAACTGGCAGTTGTATCCTTAGGGACCACATTAGGGAAATGGAGATGCAGCTCAATGACCTTCGTCTGGTCAGGGAGAGCGAGGAGGCGATAGAAAGGAGTCATAGGCAGGTGGTCACACCGGGGCCACGAGAGACAGATAAGTGGGTAACAGTCAGGAGAGGGAAGGGGAAGAGTCAAGTACTAGAGAGTACCCCTGTGGCTGTACCCCTTGACAATAAGTACTGTTGGGGGCGGGGAGAACAGTCTACCTGGGGGAAGCAACAGTGGCCGTGCCTCTGGCAGAAAGTCTGGGCCTGTGGCTCAGAAGGGTAGGGAAAGGAAGCAGAAGGCAGTAGTGATAGGAGACTCTATAGTTAGGGGGTCAAACAGGCGATTCTGTGGACGCAGGAAAGAAACTCAGATGGTAGTTTGCCTCCCAGGTACCTGGGTCCGGGATGTTTCAGATCGCATCCAAGATATCCTGCAGTGGGAGGGAGAACAGCCAGAGGTCATGGTACATATTGGTACCAATGACATAGGTAGGAAAAAGGATGAGGTCCTGAAAAAAGTCTACAGGAAGTTAGAAAGGAAGTTGAGAAGCAGGACTGCAAAGGTAGTAATCTCAGGATTACTGCCTGTGCCATGTGACAGTGAGTATAGGAATAGAATGAGGTGGAGGATAAATGTGTAGCTGAGGGATTATCCCTTGATTAGGCTAGGGTTAAATAAGAGGCTGCTGGACAATGCAGCTCAAAAGGCCAGAAGAACTTTCTCTACACCCCAATAAATAAATAAATAATAGAGCATCTTGGCCCATTAGGTGGCTGTCCCAATCAGCTAGTTTCATGGAAATAGTTAAAAAGGTATTTTTAAAAAAGACAGACTACCATTTAACTGAGTAACAAATTATGTATTTAGACAATAAACAGAACAAATTAGACAATCACTACTACCACAGCACTGTAAAAATGTCTATTAGTTCCTAATAAGCGATGAAGGAATTCATCCATTTTACACTGACAAGTTCTTTTGCTAGACTGTAAATGAACAAAATCAATGCAGACTACCTAGTATAGATAATGCAATGCCTTCATACAATGCTGTCAACATTTTGTCCTCTAAAACTTAATTTTCATTGTAACATTCAAGATGATTGCTGATACCTTCAAATTCTTAGTAGTTCCTAACTTGCTGAAGTGAAATAGTTTCATTTTCACTCCCATCTGTTTCTGGCGTCTCCATGCCTGAATGCTTGAAACCGCAGTGAGCAAAACAGTTCTGAATTGTCTTACTGCTTATTTCTCACCACCTATCAGTGACAAAAATCACTGCTTTTTGAACACAAACACATGCAATTGATGTATTTAAAAATCGTTCGCTCTGTAGTGTCTAATGGTCACAGAAGTGTACACAACTGACATTAGTTAGAAAATATTCAGCAACAGTTTCCTACTCCAATTAAGCAGTGTAGTACCCCAAATAACTAAAGGGAACTTCAACTATTTTCTTAATTTGCTTTTGTTCTTTAAGAATTGCCCCAAATAAGCAGATATCTCATTAACTGTTAGCCCAATTAATTAAAATCCACTATATTTCATTGTTCTAACCCTCATGTATACATCAAAAGATATTCACTCATCATTGTGTAAGCAAGAACCCCTCCCTTCAACAAAAATGACACTGAAAATGTAAATATTTATTGAGAATAGCTATCAAACTTTTTAATAAAATGCTCTTGGATTTATCCCATGATGTAGAATAGTGTTTTATTATTAAAATATTGTTCAGATGTAGCCAGACCAGTTTCACAATGAAAATACTTAAACTTTTCCAAAAGACCACAGCCAGATGGCAGCTGAACATGGGCTATAAATTCCACAGGAAAACTTAGTAACAAAAAGGATAAATAAATTTACTGGCAACCACATGTGAATGAGGATGAAAATATAAACAGTCAATGAAAACACCACCTTTTGTCTTTTATTGAATTTTAATCCTTTCTCTCCATTAAATCTCACCTTTTAACAGAGTGATAAATGACAAATCTGTAAGCCTTCATTTTGGATTCAAGCAAAATTATGGCTCTCTTCAACAATGCTGCCTGAACTGCTGAGCAATTCCCAGCAGTTTCTAGTTCTATTACATTTTTCTGCGATCAAATGTAGAATTACAGAGTCATTAAAGCTGGCCTTTTGGCTCAATGCATCCATGCTGACCACAATGCCTACCTAAGCCAGTCCCATCCACCCACTTTTGGCTCAAATCCATTTAAACCTTCTCTACCCTAAAAACATATTTCCTAGTTGGCCCTATGGAATGAATTTCTCCTTTGGGTGAAAAGACCTTGACATTTGGAATAGATTACAGACATAAGTACTTAGTGGCCGATGGCAATGTCTTTTAAATCCTCAAAACTGAATTAGTATTTGTTTCCAGCTAATTTATGTCTACAAACATTGCCTGTGAATGTTTTTACAAGCCTTTAAAAAAATGACATTTTTAACAGTTGTACAAGAAATGATCACAGCCTTTATAGATACATTTTAAATTGTGTAAATCAGAACTAATAATGTCAACATATTCTGTCATTCTAGAAGACCAGAAATAGCACATTCTAGATCCACACTAGATTAAAAAATAGTTTTCCTGTTAGTTTATCGAAGCAAGAATGTTGTAGAAGGTATTAAACATGACATAGAAAAAGCCCAGCAGGTTAATTTTCACTCCCAGTCTTGCCTTCCTGCATGTAAAGCAGCCTACCTGCGTAACATCTTTTTGTTTAGACTTTCTTCATGAAAGTAATTTCAATTTATTTTTGTTATCAAACTTCGTCCTGCTGATATGCTGAGAATGGAGAAGGACATCAAACCATTAAAGGTGAACTCAATACTTCTCATGAAAGGCAGAATCAGCAATGCTGTTTTGTCTTATTTCATACCCATTATCAGGGTTAGGGTAAGACAATAAGATTTGACTATTGAACCACTTATCATCCAATACAATTCAAAAGAACTGTAAAGCAGAATGATTATCTTGCAGTGTTTTCCTTTTAACTTCATCATAGTTTTTATTTTGATTAAAGAGAAAATGCTGAGCAAATGAGATTTAAAGAAAACTTTTTCATCTGTTGATTTGGAAATCCAGTACTTGTATTTTGAAGGGAGAACCACAAGAGGGCTAAATTTCTACATTAATCATAGCGCTGTTTTCCAAGCCATCTGTGCAGTGCAATTATACATTGTAGTGAGCATACTGTTTGAAAAAAATATTTAAATTGGTCAGGTCATTTGATGAGTTTTCGATGTAGATTAAATATACATAAATAAAAGGGGCAACGATCTTGAGAGTATTCCAGAAAGCCTTCAAAAACTGTGCAAACATTTTTCAAATGAGCACATAAACCTAAAAGTTACCAGGACCAAGGTTTCATTTGCTATGGGTCCAAGGAAAATGCACTGTGCAATGAGAGTGAGACAGGGGAAATAGATGGGTTGGATAACAAAATAAAACACATTCTATAAAACAAAAGTGCTATTTAACAACACACACACACACACACACACACACACACAATGCTGAATGAGCTCAGCAGGCCAGGCAGCATCTGTGGAGAACAGTAAACAGTCAACATTTCAGGCCAAGAAGCACAAAACCTTGACTATTTACTTTTTTCCATAGATGCTGCCTGGCCTGCTGAGTTCCTTCAGCATTTTGTGTGTGTTGCTTGAATTTCTAGTACAGGCTTCCCCAGCTTTCCGAAGGCAGTGCATTCCTATGAAAAGGTTTGTAAGCCGGAATGTCGTAAAGTGAATAAGCAATTACCATTTATTTATATGGGAAAAATTTGTGAGCGTTCCCAGACCCAAAAAGTAATCTACAAAATCATGCCAAATAACACATAAAACCTAAAATAACAGTCTCACACAAGCGCTCTCAGCCAAAAGACTCTCTCCAGTAAACGTTTAACTATGAAGCTTCCTCGCCTCAGAAACCAATCAAACCACCCATGACTACCTTTAAATTCCACTTTAGCAACACTTTCATCACCATCGTCCAATGCTTTCTGTTTCAGCTTATTGGAAAGACTGACTGATTTCTCAAGTATAAGATAACTTAATGGAACACCATGCTTTGTACACCCATCAATCCACTCAAGCAATAGACTTTCCATTTTATCCATTATTGGATGCCGACTAAAAGAGATCACTTTGCTACAAGCAAAACCAACAGTAACATTGGCAGCTTTCAAGATTCTTTCTGTGTATAAATAGTGCAAATCGTGGACGCAGGCAAGTTCAACACGCGTACAATGTCCTTACTTTGTTCACCACAATTGAAACAAATTATGTCTAGTTTTATGCTAAGTCTAACACCCTTAAGAGCTCTTTTAGGCTTTTCCGATACCTTAGAACTCATCTTGCTAATGGATGCACAAAATAAATCGAGATAAATCACAGATGTTCACAGGCAGGTGTTTAAGCAATGGCAGCTAGAATGCAGTTCCAGGGGAGGAGCTTGGCTGCTCAGGGCACGCACTAGCTTTTTTTTAAATAAAAGTGAAAACGCTCTTCGGCTAGCGAAAACATATAACTAATGTAGGTCTTTCATAACAGTGAGCTGTCGTAAAGCGAACGTTCGAAAAACGGGGGCCACCTGTATCTGCAGCTTTTCTTGTGCTATTTTACCCATCTGCCAAAGAACTTGGTTCAAGTGTTATTAACATACTAAATTTTGATGCTCTATATCTTGTTGCTGTCTATGGCAAAGAATACAAGAAAGTAATTACTGAACTGCACCAATCACCTTTATAAACTATACAGCATAACAAACTTACGCTGGTCGATCTTCTAGGATCAACGCAGTAGTAGATAGTGGCTCAAATTCAAGATTACGTCGCCGTCCAGACTGAAGTGAGGTTTTATTCATCCGGCCAATTCGGGCTTCATATTCCTTTGTTCAACAAAAAAAAACAACTTAATACCTACGAAATGCACTTGTAGCAATTAAATACACATTAATCAAATTTGTTTACATCCCCACCCCACCACCAAGCCATTTTCAAGTTAAAGGAAAAAAGAACAGCCAATTGACTGAGCAAATCTACTATGGCTCAAACAATAATTTCTGATAGTCACAGAATCAAAGGTCCTGACTTTGGTTACAAGGTTAACATTTTCAATGAGAAAGGACTGTATTACAATTTTATAATATTTCTTGCAAGTTAATGATCATGGTACATTAATGCAAATTATTTGAAAATGTAAAACATCATTTTACAGTAGCACTGCAAACACTTCTAGTTTACAAGTTAGAATCTTTCTTCCTCTGCCATTCTAACAAACCAGCTGCAGTAAACATTCCAAACCTACTAACTCAGCCTCACATTTTCTGTGATAATTATGATCTATTTTGGTTTCAACAGGGCAACTGCAAGTCTGGTCAAATATCACTGATTGCAATACCACTGTTTTTGTTGAAATATAATGGCTTTTGGGATTTTTCAACGGGACTAATTAAAACAAAAACGTAAATCTGATATATTCAACAAAATACTTTCTGCCACATCATAATGTATTAAGACAAATTCTTCCATTTTGAACTGCAATGTTTATTTACAAAATTTAATTCAAAAGATATTTTTAGTTAGAATTAAATACAATCTAATTTAAAAGTCAGAGCATAATTGGATTTATGTAAATAAGAGCTTTCACAACAGCCTGAACAATTGAGCTAAAAGTTAGATTTAAAAGCAAATCTTCTACTTCAAAAAAAATTCCCAGCTATCTTCAAGATTTGTTGCTTTGTATCTCCAGAAACACTCTGCTCCATGGAGGCTGTGGCATCTGTTCTAGTGATTCTACTGTTGACCAAGTTTGTGATGTCACTGCTATTGACTGATACCACGAGCACCATGGTAGTGTGGCAGACAGGGAGACATTTGTATGGGTTTGCGTCCACCACTAATTCTGTGTATTTAATTCAGCAAGGGGGGGAAGGGGAGGGAGAGGGGCAGGAGAGGGCGGGAGAATTTTCTCAGAGGCTTTGCAATTATTCAATTATTTTGTAATATAGTTTAAATGTCTATTGCCCCCATTTGTAAAAACTAAGCTACAACTGCAAATTCAAATTTCCATGTTTCATTGCACATCCAAAAGAAATGCATAAAAGTATTTTTGATATTTTATTGGAGCATATTATGTATAAAATGCATTTTCCTTAAAGTGAAAAATTGTCAAATGACATTTCCATAGGCAAGCTCAGACTAGCATTCTAAGAATATCTGAAGGACCCAAAAACTGATTTGTAATTCTTGACTTCCTCCCAGCATCTTACCATACAAACACACTCAGAAAGTTCTGTTTTGAGAAGATGGACTTTCCTTTTAAACCACAGGGAGTCAAGGAATATATTTGGCTTAATACTTCCTCATGACAACCTTCAGAATCAATCCAGTTATCACTGAATCAACTTCAACATCCATTCTCAAGAAAGATCAAAACTGTAAGCTATATTCCAGGAGCTGCCTACCCAATCTTGTATAGCTGTAAAGTAACTTCTTCACTCTTGTACTCTACCCCCTTGCAATAAGGGTCAGCATTCCATATGGCTTAATTACTTATTGTTTCTTCAGAACTATGCCTTTCTTGTATAAAGACAAATTTTCTAACATTACCATTTAATAGTCTCACACTACTTAAATCTTCTGCTCTTCTGTCCTATCACCGTGTGCTCCATATAACTTGTATACAGTATTTACCTTGCAAACATTAGATACATTATACCCAGTCCGTTCAAGTTTATACAGTTAAAGACTACTTTTAGATTTATGTTTGTAACTTTCAAGTTAAATAGCAAGCCTATCATATTATGATCATTCTTCCTCACAGCATTCTTTACAAACACATTGTTGTTTAATCCCATCTTATTTCATGTGACTGGATGCAAAGCAGCCTATTCCCCTGAGTTCACATATTTAAAGAAGCAGGTTCAAATGCATTCCATGGTCTCATCCTCAACATTGTCTTTGTAAATTTGTCCAATGTGTGAACAAGATTATTAAATTACCTTTCCTACAAAAGCCATTACATAATTAGTAGTCTGACAATAGCTACTTTTATGGAGCTGAGAGATAATCCTCAGTGTTTACCCCCTTGATAATCCTTATTCACCCCTTCGCCCCCCAAAAAAACTATTCAATTTTCTTGTCTTCTGAACTAAGATGGTTTTGCGTTTCTGGCCTAGCTTCATTTTCAGAACTAACCCTACTCCTCTCCTAATTGTCTTATTCAAAGAAAATATTTCAAAATATGTAGCCTAATAGTAGATAGAACAAAAGCTCCCAAGTTTGCTGAAGACAAACAATCATGATCTTATTCAGTTTATGTATGTAAATACAGAAAGCATTAATGCCACTTGAGATACAAGAAAGGTTCCAGTAACTGAACTTTGTTGTATTCTGAACAAGAGCCACATTCCACAGCCCCTCCACCCCTACTGAGCAACATGCTTGTGCATCTGGAGACACAATGCTACTATTCAATTTATTAGGTTGGTAAAAGTATCTCAAACTACTTCCATAACTTAATGATGTAGCACTGGAACAAGTAGCACAACTTCAAAGAAGTTTTCAAGGGCCATTTCAATATACTTCAAACAAAAATACTTTAAGGTGGTTTAACAATATACATGGAAACAAGGCTGTGGTTAAAGACAAATTATCTCAACACCCTTACTTTTCTACAGTGTTTTCAGTTCATTGCAATGTCTGAGGCCCAACTAAAGTCATCTCGTTAATCTGTAATTAACCAGCACCATACACTCAAGTGGATAAGTTCAGTGATGACTCCAGTATTTAATTTCATGCACAACTTCTCGAGTAATCACACAAATCTCTGAAGGAACTCAACAGATCAGGAGGGAAATAGACAATGCAGAACAGAAGAAAGGTCTAGAACCAAAATATTGACTGTCCACTGACTGATGGCTATGGTCCTGCAATTGCTAGAGTTTAGAGGGATGGGGGGGGGGGGGGGTGTGGTTCTCATTGAAACCTATCAAATATTGAAGTACCTAGAGTAAACATGAGAGGTTGGTTTCTTATAGTGGGGGAGCTTAGGACCAGTGATGAAGTGGAATTTCTTTAGTCAGAAGGTGTTGAACCTGTGGAATTCATTGCCGCAGATGGCTGTGGAGGCCAAGTCATTGGGTATATTTAAAATTCAAGTTTAATTATCATTCAACCATGCATGAATAAAGCCAAACAAAAGTGTTACTCCAGGGCCAATATGCAAAACACAGTACCAACAGTCATACACCGCACAAGGCACATACAGCACATATAAACAGCAAGCATATACAAGACAGCAAGTCCATGAATGTTAAGGCACTCTGCAGTCAAACACAAAACGACTTGTCTGGGGGAGAAGGGCACCGCCTCTGGCACGTTGGTGAAGCACCCCCCCCCGCCCCCCCCAAGGAAGCTGCAAACAGGGTGACACTGCAACTTGACATCCAGTCCTACGACCAAGGATGTGCAGCTTCCCCACGATCCCCCCCCCCCCCCGCTGTTCGCCAAGAGTTATAGGTTAAAGCAGAAATTTATTGATTTTTGATTAGTAAGGGGGATAAGGTCATAGGTTACAAGGAGAAGGCAGGAGAATAGGGATGAGAGGGATAAATAAATCAGCTTTGATGGAATGGAGAAGTAGACTCAATAGGCCAAATAGCCCAATCTGCTCCTATAGCTTATGGTCTTGATCTGCTAAGTTTCTCTATCATTTTGTGTTATGCTCCAGGTTCCATGCAGCCTCTTGTCTCTTCTAGGGCATCAAGCAGTCCATTTAGCACAATGAGAGCAGAAACTTAACAAGCCTGGCAATGAATACTTTGACAACAAGAACAAATTAGAAGCTGAGTATAGGCAACCCTTGCATTACCATCTCTTGGGGTGTGGAAATCTGCCTTTGCAGAATTCACAAAAAACTACCAAAAGTTTGAAATGGGGTTAAAATTTGCTCTCACAGATTTTGTGTGAAGAGAAGTAGATATATCAATGCAAGATTTGTGTTTGGCCATGCACAAATGTGGCTTTGTGTTACAGAAAAATCACAACATAAGCAAAAAATGCTAGCTTTGCCTGCAACTCTCATGCCTTATGGAAAAATTTAGTCACACTAAAGACCAACAAACATTAACAGCCCTACAGACATGTATCTGTCAGGTTGTCCGCATGATAAACAAATCATATTTGTTCTGTTTTCTAGCTGCTTTGTTGAAGTGCAATAGATTCTATTCTAGATAAATAATTAAAACCAAAGCCATTTTAAAGCCACCAAAACCAAAGAAATATGGGTCCTACAAACTAAACGGCTTTCTGAAAAACAGCACAAACACTGAGTCAAGACTAAGAGTATGTGATGCCAGTCAGCTCCTCAAATAGGTGTTAGCTATTTTTTAAACATTATTCATAGCTTTTACTATAAAGCTTTCTATATTCCATGAAACTAAGCCAATTAAATACAGTTGAGTGGCCTATTCAAGATAGGGAACTACAAAATGTGCCAATGGACTACTGGTGCTTTAATATGCCAAAGAGCATCTTGTTCAATTGAAATATTTAATGCAAAACTCACTTTCAAAAATCAAATGCAGAGATAACTAAAATTAGTTATTCATATTCTAGCAGGATTTCAGAAACAGTAAGATAGCATGCCAGATGTCAAAGGTTTAATCATTCAGACAAAAAATTTTAAGAATTTTCTGGACAATGGGACCATCCTGCCTATGAAAGAAATGAACACATCATCCAGGTCATTATATATATCAAATGACTGACTGATTAAGATTAGAAAAAAAGTATGCTGAAGTTCTTGAAAACTTATAGCACAAAGGAACAAAGTACATTCATTAAAAATGCTGAACATAGAACAATGCCCAACACAGAAGCAAAATTGGACAAATATTGATAAAGGAAGTATTAAGATGCATGACAAAAGCCTGATCAAAAAGGCTTTGCGGGCAAAGGTACAAGGGCCGAAAGATAACTCAGCTAGATTATTAACAATGGAAATGAAGAAAGATGGTTCCCTTGGGCGGAACAAGGTGCAATAGCTAAACACAAAGACTGTAAAGTGATCAAAAGCAAAAGGGGGATTTTACGCATCAAGGTCAAAGATGCTATTTGTGATTTTGTTTTTGGTTTCCTCAGTTCTCAGAAGAATGAAAACAGGAACACTGGAATTTAGAGACAGCCACAGCAAAGATTGGTGTGGATTTGGGAGCTGAAGATAGTTAAAGTTTTGACTAGGTTGATTGAGTTCCAAGGACATGGGGCTCAAGAGTGAGGCTTCAGGAAAATGTATACATGTCAAATGTAGAGAGGTGAACTTAAAATGTCAGGTAGAATGGCAATAAGGAATGGAAGTGAGGGGGAACCGTATAAGATTTCACGGAAGTAGAAATAAGTATCGTGCGACAAGATGAGAAAGGGAAGGCTCAAAGGGCAGCAAAAAAGAGTAACAAAGATGATGAGGGTTAAGGAATAAGTTAAATACAATCTTCATTGAGGGCTGGCTGGTTGGTTAATGGGATAAAGGCAATCACAGCTATCAAATCATCACAATCTTAGTAATAAGGTCTTGAGCACTCCAATATTGATGGCTCAGGGGAAAAAGTCAGAAAAACATTTGGTTAAGCGGGTTGAGGGTGAGAGCTTTTACTTTTCAGACTGACCTCAACCAGAAGAATGAAAGGCAAAATCACTTGGTCCAGAGAAGTCTAGAAATGGGTAGTTAAACCAGTTTTATGCCAGAAATAGTTCCAGTGAAAGTTCAACTCAAATATTGTAAGATATTATGCTTTTTTGTAACTTTAGTTATGAAGTTCCAACAACATAGCGTTAACAAAGTTGCCTTCATAGGGTAAACACAAAGATAGATAAAGATTTTCAAAAACATTTTAAGAATACAGAAAATTTTAGTGTATTCTACTTTGAAAGAACAGTTAAAACATATTTGTAGCATGAAAACTTGTGTTCTGTACTTTAGCATTATGGATCTGGAACCAGCTAAATGTAGAAAATATGGTAGATAATCTCTAAATAAAAATTGTTATTGTGTTAATACAAAGAACCAAATTTAAATTGACTGATAGGCCAAATCTTGTCAAAATCTTGTCAAAATATTAGGATTGTAAAACAAAAACTATTAAAATGCTAAAAATACAATTAAAATTTCTGTACATCAGCAAAAATGTAATTTCCCAAAGCAAATGATAAAGTGGTTTCATGATCCATATATACCAATCCTCTAGTAGGTATATATTGCAAAATGTGCTGGGAAGGGGAATTTAATACTTCCTTATTTCATCCAATTGCAGATTATTTTCAAAACGCATTTGTATATAGTTATGCAATTACATAAAACATAAATACATGCAAGCTCTTTGCAACATTCTGTTTAAATAGACAAGATATTTCAGGAAATATAGTGTTAATTTAGGTGAAAAGTAAGCATGCTGACTTGGAATTTTTTTTGCCTAAACTAAATTAAATCTAAGCCAGTATGCTTACCTTCAAAACAAATGCCTCCTAATTTCAAAACAAATTAGATCTGAAGTCAAGTTTTTAAAAAAATTTCTCGATATATATTATCTAGCATGATACTATTGCAAAGTGCATTAATGACTGCATCAATAATATTTTCTGAACTAAAAACAATGGTGAGTTTCAATGCATTCTTTCACTGCATTCAAATGGGTGTCTCAATGTTTTAATGCCAGTAAAGTGATGTGAATGGTAAGCATCATGCTTAAATAAAGGATATATAGATGGGAAATAAACAGGCCAACAGCTACATCATGCATGGGTTCATGACTGACTGGAAAGAAATGTAGTAATTTCATACCCCTGTATTGAACAGGTTAGGTGCAGACACTGACGCAAGACTGCAACCATTGCTGTCCTGATGAAAGAAACACAGTACAACTTTAGTCATCGACAACAAAAAGCAGAGAGACACACAATCGCATTTTTTTTTAAAAACTAAGACACGTTTCTTTGATATTAAAAGCCTCCAAGGCTGAAAATAAAGTTTTATTTTAGGATGATTCATTACAAGACAATCCAAACGTATGATCTAATATCATAATATCAATAAAAGGACTTAATAAAACACCCAAGTGTTAATGAAAATTGCATTTTACCCTTAAGCTCTCTCCAATATCCCACCAAATCAGCCAAAAATTGAAGAGCTCTTACTAACTGGCTAATAAAATTATTTGCATCCTAATTCTCACAGAATAAGAAAACCAAATAAATATTTCCATTTTTTTGCATAATTAATGGCAGATAAAATTTTGTTGAAGGAACTGCTATTCTCATGAAAGTTGACATTTTAGACAGGGAAAAGCAACTTGCTCCTTTTGCTTGCCAGCGCTTCAGCAAATATGGCATTAACAACCCCATATTCTGGGAGTCTTAAAACCATGCGCCCTGATCGGCAGTAGTCGGTCATAAACCACAGCTATGCTTTCTGGTTATGAGCGATGTTAAAATGTGAGGATGGATCTGGCAAAAGACATTAATTATTTTTAGAAAAGAATTAAGGTTTAATTTTATGTATGGAGACATCGCACAAATCACTTCTGAACTCACGAACTATGATTACATCAGTTGGTTCATTTTTCTTTTTAATTTCACTTGGCCAATTTAGATTAATTATCTCATTTAGTGCTTCAATGAAAGCAATAATTTTTACTTGGCTATCTGAGTGATCAGAGTATTACAGAAGAGAAAACTTTCCAGCAAAATTTGGAACAGTATTAACGTCCATGAAGTAGTGTATTACTGTCTCTTAAGTTGGGGAGTCAACATTATGCTGATTAATATGATTTTTTTTGCTACTTCAGTAACATACCAGTATGCTGGTAGTGCTTCTGACCTATCAGGATGACTCATGTCATAATTTTGAATTGCTCCAATTATATTTTAACAAATTAAATGCTCCCTTTCTTTCAATAGATCTCAAGTCCATAATTCCATTATGACTTATTCTACAACAACGTTTTGCCACCACTTAGTCACTGCCCAATGAATCACTATTGGGACTGGATACTTAACCACACGCAGCACTTTGAGCAACTTATTCCACAATCTTGTATTGAGAATTCTATATTAGAATATTTCTGTAGTTCTTGTTTTATCTTTGTCAAACAAGTTTTGTTGCTAATGCTAATACATGTGCAGTATATTTTTTCCTCTCATTGTTAGCACCATTTACTCCTTAGATAGCTGAAATGTTGGTGAATACAAAATTTTCGGGTTGGTAATTGACTTAGAATTACACTTATGACCCAGTGCCAAGTTCAGAACTTATCAAATGGCAGGCATCACTGACACTATTGTTGCATGCCACATGATGCCTTCCTGGAATCCCCCTGTAATACACTGGAGTAATAGTTTCCTTGATACTACACCAGCTCAGACATAACTCAGAACAGAAAAGATGTAGAAATTTTTGCAATCTAGTACAAATGCCTTAATGTTTTCAAGACAAGTTATAAATAAACTATTTACATCAATAGTAGTAATCTTTATAGCTGCTTCTGAAAGTTCCATGCCCACATATGTTTACTGATAAATATCAGTGAGTTCTGGGGTTGGGATACCTATTTTATACAGCAGGAAGTCTACTGCTGACTAAACTTCTCCACCTAGCATCATAATGTTGATGGCCAGTGCAATTGGTTCTTTTACATCTGGATCAGGTGAATGAAAGAGAATAGAACTTCAGGGATGGGTTAGATTAGCCTGTTATTCGAGGACACACCTCGCAGCCTGCTTGAAGGCAAAGTCAGTTTAGTGAGTGCAAACAGAAGCATCCCATGCTGGATCTACAGTACAGTCAACATCTGCATCCTCTGAAATAAAAACAAAACAATTTGAAAGAGCAAGAGGTCAGGCAGCATCTGTCAGAGTGTTATAAAACTGAAATTTTATACTCTGTTTCTGATCTATAGACTGTTTCCAGAATTTTGTTTTGATTGTTTTGATTTCAGTGTTGTACAACAAAGAAACAGGACTTTTGCCAATCACATTAAAGCCAAACTTTTTGCCTGTCAACACTAATATGATTAGCCTGCATTAGGGAAAACAACATAACAAAATGCTGGAGGAACTGAGCAGGTCAGGAGTGGAATAAACAGTTGAGATTTCGGAACGTGTCCTGATGAAGGGTCTTGGCCTGAAACATCAACTGTTTATTCCTCTCCATAGATGCTGTCTGACCTACTGAGTTCCTCCAGTATTTTATGTGTAGTGCTCTGGATATCCAATATCTGCAGAATCTCCCACAACAAAAGAAAATCTGCAGATGCTGGAAATCCAAGCAAAACACACAAGGCCAAGGCAGTATCTATGGGAAAGAGTACAGCCAATGTTTCAGGCCAAGATCCTTCAGCAGGTTTGCCAATGTCTGTCTGAATGCCTCTTAAAGAAAGTGTAATTTTATCTATTCCCAGAACCTCTTGTGGCAGTGCATCATGCCACTATGCCTCTTCTCGTGAAACTCCTACTACATTAGAAAGTTTTGACTGTCCTATTCTTATACAAGATCACCATTCAGCCTTCTTTGTCCCAGGGTAAACAAGTCCATACTATCCAATCTTTCCCAGAGCTAAAGTCATCCAATCTAGGCAAATCCTGGTGAATCTTATCTGAAGACTTGAGCATCATTACATCATTTCTATAGTGTGGCCAACAAAGCTACACACCATACTGCAAATGCAGCCTAATCTGCGTATAATACATGTTAATTTCCTAAATCTTACATTGTGTGCTTCAAGCTATTAAGGAAAGCATGCCATTACCACTCTATGCACCTTTGTTTTTACATTCACCACACTATGGCTTGAAGCCTTAGGTCCCTCTATTCATACTGTTCCTATGCTCTATAGTACAGAAGTAAGGATCCACACAATTTACTGAACATATCCTGTCCCTGTTCAACTTCCCAAAAAGCATCATTTTGCACTTGTCATAATTGAATTTCATTTACCTAAGCTTTGGAACTTATCTATATCCTGCTGCTTTCACAAATTTTCATGCTATTAATGAACATTCTAATCATGCCTCAGGGGCGGATGAGGTCTGGGCCTGAAGTCCCGCTCATCCAGGGAAAGTGCACGCGCAATACATCGCCTCTCCTTTCCCGGTGTGTGATTGCCGCATGGTCGCTGTCTGGCTTGCTAGGCAGGAGGGCACTGCCAAATGGCCTCTCCTACACTACTGCATCCATAGCAACACCTTCTCGTTGGTGCCCCCCGTTTCTACCGAGCTTGCTACATCATGGCACAACCGAGTGTCCGGCGGTATAACTGGATGGGGTAGGCTGGGCTCGTACCCTTGGTTAGCAGCCAGCCTAAGAGAAGGACAACTCTGACTACAAACATAGGCAGGTGGGGCTCATCAGATTTGTCAGGCCATCCACCTAGGAGAAGGGCACTCGGATGTAACTTCTACGACCTGAGGACATCGCTGTCACCGTCCCAGCTTGCTAGGCTATGGCAGATGAACCCCAAGTGTAAAGGGTGGGGACAGTACCACACACACTGTACTCCACCTAAAAAACCCATTGCGCAGACCAAAGGACAAGCCACATCTACGGTACCCAGAAGAGATCTTCCCTTGCAGCCGCTGCAGCCGGGCCTGCCTGCCCCGAATTGGCCTTGTCAGCCACCAGCGAGCCTGTAGCAGACGTGGGCAGCCCCCTTCCTAAATCTTTGTTCGCAAAGCCAAGCCATGAATCACGCCTCATATTATATTATATATACTAGCGACCTCTAAGTCACTAATATATATTACAAAGGGCAAAATTCCCAGCGGTGTTCCCCCTTAAAAATCCTTTCATTATTCTTAGCCTCCCATCAAGCCAATTTTGGATCTAATGCTCCAGCTTGATTTGGATCTGATTAAACTTCATCTTCTGGATCAGGTTACCATGCAGGAGTTTGTCAAGTGTCTTACTGAAGTCCATATGGACAGCATCAACCACCCTGCCTTCAGTTTTCTTTGTTACCTTCTCATAAGACAATCAGATGAATGAGGCAAGATTCTTCCCCTCACAAAATCATGCAGATTACTCCAAATCAGTCCCTGCCTCTCCAAATGAAAACTAAATCCGTCCCTAGCAATTTCCCCATCAATGACAAAGGCTTTTCACCTGGTAGTTACCTAGCCCTTCTGAAAAAAGTTAAACTAGCTATCTTCCTGTCTTCTGGTTATCTTGTCTGTGGCTAATGAAGATGCAAAAATGCTAGCAATATCTTCCCTCATTTCCTATAACATTCTAAGACACATCTCACCCAGCCCAGAGATTTACCCAACTGTATGCATTCCAAGACATCCAACACCATCATTATCTTAATAACCACAAGAACCAAATAATCAGTGCATTCCTCTCTGAACTCAGTATCCTCCATGCTCTTCTCCTTGGTGAATATGATGAGCTGGTCTCCTTTAATGAATTGGTCTACATTCACTGGCATTCACTCTGCACTGACTATCCTTTTGGTCCATAGGAGGACACTCTCACTAATATTCTTATACAACTTGGAATGGTCCTTGATCTTACTTGCCAAAGAAATCTGTTCTCTCAATCTCCTTCTTAGCTACTTTCCCCATAGACACTTGGTTAATTGTGTTGTCTATTTCTGTCAATGTTTATTTTACCTGATCAAGACTTCTATAACATTTGTCACCCTTCACTTTCATCCTTACCAGAACATGTTGTCCCCAAGCTCTTGCCAACTTGATTATAAAAGATGCCCCCACCATACTTTTGCCAGGTTCTTTCACACTACTTACATCAACGCTTCCCCAACCTCAGACTTCAAATTCTGGATAAACTTCATCTATTTTCATAACTACCATGAAACTTACAGAATCACAATCATGGATTACACACTGTTTCCCAACCAATACAACCGCTACCTGCCCAGTTTAGTTCCTAGGTTAAGGTCAAACGCAGCCCCTTCTCTGATCGGGTCATCTACATACAGCCTCCAAAACTTTCTTAGACACACTTAACAAATTCCACCCTTAAGTATCTTACACTAAGAGTCAATATTAGGCAAGTTAAGATTCCCCCATTTTACAAACTCACTGCTTTTACACCTTTCAGTGAATTGCTTACATATCTAATGATCTAATCTCCATTGACTACTGAAAGGCCTTTAATATAACCCCAGAAAAGTGATTGTCACTCTTATTTCTAACTATACAGCCTCACCGGATGATCACTCCATGATATCCTCTCTACATACTGCTCTCCCTAATCAACCCCTTCCCCCTGCACCTTTGAATGCCCTTGTCACACCTGAAACGTTTACATTCCAGTATATTAGTCTGCCTTGCCCTTTGTTTAACCGTGTTTCCATGCAATACCAGCCTTTGATTTGCATTTCATGAAAGCACCATCTGCTCAAGATCTTCAGTCAACCATCTATCTTCAATGTCATCTCCTGATATGGCCCAGAGTACTTCACAACAAGAAACCATTTTGTTAGTCATTGAGTTACATTTACCACCATCTAATTTCTGAAGTTGCTCCAGTTATGCTACTTATCAAGTCATCTTCTAGATCTTGTTCATTTACAATCACATATCACTATGACAATTTTGGCTGCTCTGGGTTAGAAGCATTCCCAGCTATATCTCCCCTACCCCCCTGTACAAATTAAAACAGACTTGTTTTCTCTCTTTCCCAGAGAGTCTTTTCCGTAGAGTCTTCCATCTGAGCCAGCAATTGCTTCCTGTCCCACACATGTTGTCTGACATACTGTTTTCAACATCCTCTGGGGTTTATCCTAGTCTCTCCCAATTTTTCTCAACTTGCTCATTGCAGAATTAATTGAATAGATCTTCTCTACAAAGTCTTCATATCCTTGCAAAGTACAGTGACCAAAACTAAATGCAATCCCAGCTGCACTACTACAGGTGTTTCATAAAGGAATTATAACTTTCTTGCTTTTGTACTCCTGTGCCTTATGGTTTCCAAAACCCACTTACATCTTTGACTTTCAATGATCCTTCTGAAGCCCCCTTTCATACTATATTGTCTTTGGTCATCCTTTCTACCAAGATGCACCCAATTTTTGTTTAGATCTGTTCAAAGAGGAGTTAACTAGGGAGTAAACTTTCCCTGATTGGGCACTACACACCAAGAAGTGATAATTTATAATTTTGTCATATGAGGAGCTTTAGAGAAGAGTGGCAATAACATGTTAGGATTCTTCATTAGCAGAGAGTAGCTTGTGGAATTCTCTATCACAGAATGCCGTGAAGTTCGTTAGTGAATATATTTAAAATGGAGACTGATTACAGAAACAAACAGCATCAAGGATTATAGGAAAATACTAGGAATAGAATAGTGAGATAAAGGAGCAGCCACAACTGCCTCAAATGGTAAGGGAGGCATTAAGGGATGAATAGTGCACTCCATTACATATTTTCTATGATTTTTAATTTAATTTAATAGAAAATCACTTCCCCCACTGTTCATTTGGTCACAGGTCATCCAATATTTTTCTAATAATTGCAGAACAAAATAAAACTCATTCTTTCTCAGTATATTAGTTAGAAGCCAGGCATTAATTTTAGGTCACTTTTAATAATTGTAAGACAATTGACTATCGTATAAATGGAACGCCCAGGTTCTTCCCACTAAATGCGATTGCACTTCATTGACATTTTAAAAGGGTTTAAAATATGAAACAACTTAGTTTTTCAGCTTTCTAACATAATGCTATAGTCAACTAGTAAACAATTTTAATTCAAGTAACTGAAATACTATATGGACAAAGATATTTGAAACATTGTCTATTTTAACTTTGTTATCCTTCCCACGGCAACAAATAAGCATTCATTCTAAATTAAAATATCATTTACTATTCTGCCAGTTGATACTCTAGACTGGATTCTAGAAGATCAGTATACAGAAGTCTCACTGTAGAATGCTAATTTTGAATGCAGGAGCACATTACAACAATAGGAGATAGATAAACTTACTTTCAACAATAGAATCAAAAGAATGCATGAGACAACTTTTGGCAACAATAGTGGAATTTTCCATCTTGTTAACTTCCAAAGGAAATGTCACTAACTACATTTTCTGCCTGATGCCTTACATTACTGCAGCCAAGAAGCCAAAAACAGAAACTATCGAATTCTGCAAGCACAGCAGAGGAAACTGGCAAAATTGGCTGTAGATTATAAACTATTTCACTATAAATTGTTAATTTTTAGATTGAAAGTAGAATAAGATTATTGTGTCACTAAAAACAGATGCAGGCTAGGATCCAGACGTACAGTATTGACAGTGATTGTGTAGGTATAGATAATACGCTCAAGCTCAATGGAGTATTAATAAATAAAAATTAAAGAGAGAAATATTTCAAATGCAGATAAAGGATCACTCTTAGATTTTAAAAAATCTTCAAATTGTACTGAAGGGAAGCAAAAGTATTCAAACGCCTCGCATATAAAAAAATCAATAATGACATTTGCTTTAAAGGTACAGTTTACAACCAGCACAAGGATTTTTACACTGGCAGCTAAATTTTCAGATTAACCTCATAGATATTAACCTTCATAGATATGAAGTAATTAGTCAAAAAACAATTTTGGCTTTAACCATTGATCATTTTCACTGATGATGCTGTTACCCAAATCCCAAAAGGTAAGAGCTTTGTTTATCATTGAAACAGTATTCCAGTTCACTTTAACAAAACAAAATATAAAGAATCAGGAACATTTCTGAACAAATGACTATTTCTATATAATTCAATATCATATAAAATAATCCATCCCCTGAAATTAGTTATTTCCTATACCACTGAGGAATAAAAATGTCCTAAACTACTACTTTTTCAGCCTGTGCTATTTATTATTCAATTCACGTCCATTCACCGATAAAAGTGTAACCGGCAAGAATGGCAGAGAGATTAATTAAATCACTAATCAGAAATAATAGATCAACTTTGCTTGGGGAGAACTGACAAAACTTTGCAACCATATTAAGTACACTTTGTGGTATTATTCATCAGATTGGCCTTCATTCCAAAAGTGATTTAACAAACTTAATCAACATTTTAGAATTTAATTTTTCTTAATCTAAAAATGAGCAAAAATGCATAGGGACATCCATTTAGTTTTATGTTAAGCAGGTCATTTATCCTGCCATCAACTTCTGGACATCATTCTACGTTCTGACTACAACTCAAGTAACACTTTTTTCTTACCACAACTCAAAACTAATTTTCCTCAGGGACGTCTTCATATATTAAAATTTGCATTCATACAGTTACTTTTGCTTCTCTGCAGAAATTTGCAAATCTCTGTAGCTGATACATCAGCTTCACATTACAGAAAGTAACATTAGCTTTATTGATGTTCACGTGTTTAATCTTAATTTATGGTGGTGTTTTTCAGGAAAGTTTCAAGTTTATTCTTTACTGATGTAGAAATTGAGTGAAAATTCAGCATATAATTGCATACACAATATGATTCAATATTATAAGAATAATTTTCAGAGTCTGAATATAGATTTCTTGTTGACCTAGATAAACTAAGGATGATCTTCTCCATAAATATGGCGGAACGAGCAAATCAGAACAAGGGAGGGAGAGAGGAGTAAGAGAGAAAGAAAGAACAGATGTAAGAGGAAAGGAAAATTAGAGGCAATAGGAAGAAATACAGGCATGAGAAGCACTCACAGACAATATAAGTGGGCATTGCAAATGAAGACAAGTTATTCAGTGATCTGCCTCAAATATACACATGAAATAATATTAATCAGGCTTTCAGCTTAAAGAACATAGTTCAAATTCTGCTTGTTGATGCAGATATTGTTACCAATGTAAAATCTGTCCATTCATAAAACATTTTTAACATCCTTTCCATGAAATCCTAAACTATCTGGCAGCCAATAAAATATTTAAGTACAGTAGTATGTCGAAAATACAAACAAAAATCACCAAGTACAGTTTAGAATGTCATAGCCAGCACTCCTCACAGTTCAGACAATGCAGAATATCTTCACATGGTCTATTTAGACAATGTAGATTCCCCAGTTCTGAAAATGAACAACTCTATGGTCATTCTTTAACTGCCCACAGCTTTAACACTACCTAGCACTTAGGCCTTCTGCAGTCAGTATTAAGGTTTAATAGTCACAACAATCAACCAAGTTATGCTTGCCAATGTCCAGAAAAAAAACATAACATCACAATCACAGTTGTCCCCACCTACCCTATCGCTATCTAGTTCTGTGTACTAATCCTTTAAATGAAGCATATATCTGCTGTTAACAAATTTTACCTTCAGGCATTCTGTTCCAAAGACTGTTTTGGGGAAAAAAAATGTGGACCGAGGAAAATATTCAAGAATGTCCTTAAAATCTCATTGAATATATACATTTTCACTGACCTTTGCAGATTCTCATCCATGAATGCTTAAATTACATTTTCACAATAACCAACTTGCCAAAATGAGTAGAATATATGAATGCCAAAGCAACAAATCTATCTCAACTTCTAGTAATCAAATAAAACAAATATTAATAAAATATTAATAACCTTCCCATCTTAATAAACTATGAATGAGGATATATGATCTCGAATCAAGTCCAGGTAACCTAACAGGATAGAAATGATCTCGAATCAAGTCCAGGTAACCTAACAGGATAGAAACTAAAACACTCCACATGGTGTGACTTACTTTACACAGAGAGAATAGTTGCTTTATCCTGCATCTTTAACTTCAGATGAGCCATCTCTGCCAAGCCACATAATGCTGTAGTTATTTTTTTAAGGAAGATTACTTATGTTACAAAACTCGGGAATCCTTAAATCAATTAGGTACATTTCAATTATCAAAGTATTTCTAATTAAAGACTAAAAACTGCAAATAACAGAAATCTGAAACAGAAACAGAGAATATTTGACACAAAATGCTGGAGGAACTCAGCAGACCAGGCAGCATCTATGGAAAAGAGTACAGTCGATGTTTCAGGTCAAGACCCCTCAGCAGGACCTGAAACATTGACTGTACTCTTTTCCGCAGATGCTGCCTGGCCTGCTGAGTTCCTCCAGGATTTTGTGTGTGCTGTTTGATTTCCAGCATTTGCAGATTTTTTCTTGCTAGAAAGTGCTCAAAATGCTTAGCATGCCAGGCCTAACAAGGGCTTTTCACTCAAAAATTTAAATCTATTATCTCTTCCCGTTGATGGGGTCTTACTGATTATCTCAAGCATTGTTGAAATTTTGTACTGTATGTTCTCAACAATTTCTCTTTATCCTCACCACTAGTTGGTGACATGCTCTCATCACTATAATGCTCAATCACAATCAGGCTGTTTGCAACTAAAGAATACTGCCACAAGCTAAAATTAAATAATCAAAATGGATGCTGCTAATAAGTTATACAGTAAAGTCTTTTTCAATTTACAAACAGACTTGGTAAAGCACATTTAATATCTTTAGAATTTTATTTTAAAAGTATACCTGCTGTATTGTTTTGGCATCTTTCTGCGAATTTTCTCTTGGAGGGATCTTCCCAAATAATTTCCAGCCAGGAGCACTAAAGGTGGAAGGAATGGGTTCCTTTATTTTCTTATTAAAAAAGTTCCTGAAAAAGAACAAAGAAATATCGGTCATTGATTTCAGCCTACCCAAACTTGCAAGAATTGCCTTAAAATTGCAAATAATTTCAGATTCAGTAATTCTATGCTCTTAAACAAAGTAGAATAAATTATTTCTGTACCACAGCTTCAGTAGTATAGAAAAAACATTTTATATTATTGGGTTGCATTTTACAAGGGAAAGCAAGTAATTTTGAACATGCCACAGTTCCTTTCACTGATGTCTAAAATCCAGTGGCAAAGTATGAAGTTGTGTGAATCCCCAGCATAACCCTGAAGAGACAAGAATGCAGATACTGGGAAAATGGTGCAACCTACAAAATGCTGGAGAAACTCAGCTGATCAGGCAGATCTATGGAGGGAAATGGACAGTCAACATTTTGGGTCAAGATCCTTCATCTGGACTGTCAATTCCAGGTCAATTCCCTCCTCGGGTCCGAATAAAGGGCTTTGATCTGAACTACTGACTGTCCATTTCAATATCTCTTTAACAGACAGCAATATGTGCAAAGTCTTTGTTAATGTGAATACAAATAGCATTTAAGTTTACCAAAAAAAGTTACCCCCAAGATAGATCATTTGCAATTAGAGAATATTAATATCGTAAAATCTTGGGAAAGCCAGTGAGGGAACTTTGTAAACAAATACTATTTTCCTGAACAAGGAACTCAAGGAGATTCCTGGCATCCAGCAATAATTTTATTAAACTACCCAAAAAAATCACATTACAAAAATTAATCTCTGACAGCTCACCTGACAAAATTTTTAATTTAGCCATCTTTAACACAAGTAAAATTGAAGCATACTCACAAATAAGGTTCAAAAAAGAAACATGAAATAGACTTAAAAACTCCAATATGCACCATATTTTTAAATTTTCACACAATTATAAGGTACAAGTATTTTAAGGTCCAGAGTTGTGCTAAATTGAAATTTTGGATCACAGTATCACTAAAAACAAAGGTGTTATATAACTAAGCATAAGATTTTCAGAATATTAACTCTGTTATAAAACAGGTCATTTAAATTTATATCAAATTTTGTTATTTCTTTGTCTGAATCAAGTGCTACTTGAATCACCAAAGTCAACTTTGCTTTATGTTATGTAGGCTTGAAAATCCTGAAGAAGCTCTCAGTCAGCTTCAGAATGAAAACATTTGATTTATTATGGTTTTAAAATTCTATAAAGATTAAAGACTGGCTTTTTGTCATATGTATATTGAAACACAGTGAAATGCATAGTTGGATCAATGACCAGCATTCTGAGAATGTGCTGGGTGCAGAATCATGCTACGGGCACCAAGCATACAACAATTTACTAACCCTTATGTCTTTGGAAAGGAGGAGGAAAGCGGAGCACCTGGAGGAAACCCATACAGTCACTGGAAGAACTTACAAACCCATTACAGACAGCAGTGGGAATTGAACCCCAATCACTGGTGCTGTAAATTGCTACACCAGCTTCTACACTACCGTGCCATACCATGATCAGTGGTTGATCAGCTGTTGTAATATCCACTGATGGGGAAGTTGGCATGACACAAGTGATTAAAAAGCCAAATGCAGACAGTTATCACAAATGCACTCTGAGCAAATTCATCACAGACTGCAACAACAGAAACTGGAGACAAATGTTATATCCTTCACTTCCATAAGACATAGGAGCAGAATTAGGCTGTTTGGCCAATTGAAGTCCACTCCACCATTCAATCATGGCTATCCTCCACCCCCCCCCCCCCAATCTCAGCCCCACTCCTCAGCCTTCTCTCCGTAACCTTTGATGCAGTGTCTGATCAAGAACCTATTATGCTCTGCCTTAAATACACTCAATGATCTGGCCTCCACAGCTGCCTGTGGTAATAAATTCTACAAATTCACCACACTCTGGCTAAAAAATATTTCTCCACATCTGTCTTAAATAGACACCCTCTATCCAGAGGCTGTACCCTTTTGTCCTAGACTCCCCATCCATGGGGAACATCCTTTCCAGATCATCTACTCTGTCTAGGCCTTTTAACATTCAAAAGGTTTCAAAGAAGTTTCTCTTCATCCTTTTAAATTCCAATGAGTACAGACCCAGAGCAATCAAATGTTCTTTGTATGATAACCCTTTCATTCTTGAATTTATTCTTGTGAACCTCCTCTGAAAACTCTTCAATGCCAGCATATCTTTTCTTAGATGAGGAACTCAAAACTTCACAAATATTTAAGGTGAGGCCTCACCAATGCCTTATAAAGCCTCAGCATCGCATCCCTGCTCTTGTATTCTAGACCTTTTGAAATGAATGCTAACATTACATTTGCCTTCCTCACCAATGATTCTACCTGCAAGTTAACCTTTAGGATATTCTGCACAAGGATACCCAAATCCCTCTACATCTCAGGTTTTTGGATTTCTCCCCATTTAGAAAATAGTCTGCACATTTATTTCTGCTACCAAAGTGCATGACCATGCATTTTCCAACATTGTGTTTCATCTGCCACTTTTTTTACCCATTCTCCAAATCTGTCTAAATCCTTCTGCAGCCTGTTTCCTCAACATTATACCTGCCCTTCCACCAATCTTCCTATCATCTGCAAACTTGACAACAAAGCCATCTAATCCATCATCTAAATCATTGATGTACAGCATAATAAAATGTGGCCCAACACCAACCCCTGCTGAACATCAGCCAACCAGAAAAGGATCCTTTAATTCCCACTCACTGCCTTCTTCAAATCAGCCAAAGCTCTAACCATGCCAGTAACTTTCCTGTGGTACCATGGGCTCTTAACCTGGTAAGCAGCCTCATGAATGGCACCTTGTCAAAGGGCTTCTGAAAATCCAAATATACAACATCCCCTTTATCTATCCTACTTGTAATCTCCTCAAAGTATTCCAACAGGTTTGTCAGACAAGATTTTTCTTTAAGGAAACCATGTTGACTCTGCCATATCTTATCCTGTGTCACCAAGTACTCCTTAACCTCATCCTTAACTATCTCTAACATCTTCCCAACCACTGAAGTCGGGCTAACTGGTCTATAATTTCCTGTCTGCTACCTTTCTCCTTTCTTAGAGAATGGAGTGACCGTCACAGTTTTCTGGCAGCATGCCAGAATTCAATGATTTTTGAAAGATCATTATTAATGCCCCCACAATCTCTACATAGAAACATTTAAACATAGAAAACCTAAAGCACAATACAGGCCCTTCAGCCCACAAAGTTGTGCTGAACATGTCCCTTACCTATAGCCCTCTATTTTACTAAGCTTTGATATTGTTTGCTAGCTTGCTTTCAATTTTTTTCCCCTTCTAATGATTCATTTTGTTGCTCTCTTTAGGTTTGTAAAAGCTTCCCAATCCTGTCTTACCACTAATTTTTGCTTTGTTGTATGCCCTCTCATTTGCTTTTACATTAGCTTTGACATCCCTTGTCAGCCACAGTTGTACTATTTTGCCATTTGAGTATTTGTTTTTGGAATACCTCTATCCTGCACCTTCCTCTTTTTTTCCCCAGCTCACACCCTTTCTGCTCTGCTGTCATCCCTGCCAGCATCTCCTTCCAATTTATTCTGGCCGATGCCTCTCTCACACCACTGCAATTTCCTTTACTCCACTGAAATACTCTTATATAAGTCAGATTTTACTTTCTCCCTTCCAAAATTTTAAGTTCAACTCATTCATATTGTGATCACTGCCTCCTAATGATTCTTTTACCGTAAGCTCCCTAATCACCTCTGGTTCATTATATAATGCCCAATATCGTACAGCCAATCCCCTAAAAGGCTCAACAAGAAACTGCTCTAAAAAGCCATCAAACTCACTCTTGAGATCCATTACCAACTTCCTTCACCTCAAGTTTCCAGAGAGGCATGAGCTACACCTTCATGATGGGAAGGAAATGTAGCTTAAACATATAACAGGCTTACAAAAATATAGACATCCTCATTGCCCAGCAGTACACAAGGTCCCTCCAAAATGTTTCAGACAGTAGAAACATTGTTTAAGCATATCACATACTGTAATTGGATTCTGGGTGACAGCAATGCTTTTGTTGTATGCATGATGTGCATATGTTTATCTGTGTATAAGAGCCAAATGGTGAACAGCACAGCTCAAGCCCCCAGCAATGCTGTGGCAACTGAAATGCACCAAGTAGCAGAGCTAGATAAAGAGAGTTAAAAGTCTTTAGGTGCAGCATTCAGTAGGGCTTAGTAGGATCAGCTTATACAATAAGTAAACACAAAGTACACTGCAGATGCTGCGGTCAAAGCAACACGTACAACACGCTGGAGGAACTCAGCAAGTCGGGCAGCATCCGTGGAAACGCTGACTGTGCGTTTCCACGGATGCTGCCTGAACTGCTGAGTTCCTCCAGCATGTTGTATGTGTAGCTTATACAATAAGAAGCCTGGATTTCATAAGGACTTCAGTAGGTCTAAGTAGGAACAACTTGTATAATGAGGAGCTTGGATTTCAGTAAAGCCAAAAGCTCTCTAATAGTCCCTTCTATAAGAAAATGAACTACAGTTAATTCAGGAGATATTGAACAGCAATCATCTCTCACATGGATGTTTAACATCAAGATCTTGCAAGTATCTCCCAACTTTAACCTGTAAGGCATTTGTGTAAAAGGTTATCACAGTTGATGGCCCACTGCGGTTTCAAATTAAACATGTAGCAGTCACAAGAATTAAAATGCAAATACCCTTATGGAAATGGCTTCTTACATTGTTCTTTGCTTTGATGGAAGAATTATTCTAAGATATGACGAATATACTTCTGAAAGCTGCTCTCCTACTATCCCCTGCAGCTAAATTTGATTGCTAACTTCTGCTCATTCTCAAAATCATTATTTGCAAATGGAATACCTTCAAAAATGCACATTTTTATAGAGCCCAGAAAAGAGCAAACAGTTCTTCAGGACCTGTCACATTGCTTCCAGTTCACGATGTATTGTACAGAATTGAAGATGTCCCCAAATACTTGAATATCAGCAACAGACAAAAGAAATTAGCCAGCAACTATCCCGGAAGTAGTGCAAGATCTCTTAAGAAACTGCTGATCTGAGGAAATGGGTCTTTTTTGCTGCTAAATGCAGACTTTCCTATTTAAGGTGTGCTTGCTGTTGTGCGAGCTGTAAAACGGCAGTGCTGGCATCAAATTATTCTGATTTTATTATAATTACAGCTGCAAGAAAAAGTTTGTGAACCCTTTACAATTACCTGGCTTAATGCAATAATTACTTATAAAATGTGGTCTGATCTTCATCTAAGTCACAATAATAGACAAACACAATCTGCCTAACCTAACAACACACAATTGTACTTCTTCTTGTCAATACTGAGTGCACCATTAAAACAATCACAGACCAGGTCCAAAAAAGTATGTGAACCTCTGGGGTAATGCCTTCTACAAATGTTATTTGGAGTCAGGCATCCCAAACGAGTTGAGATTTAAGTGCAGGCTGTAGAGGTGCTCTGCTCTATAAAAAAGACATGCAAAGTCAAGTTACAGGTTGCTCTTCTCAAGAAAGATCTGTTTATGGGCAGCATGCCTCAATCGAAACAACTTTTGACCTTAGAAGAAGAACTGAACATAAGAACATAAAAAATAGGAGCAGGAGTAGGCCATCCGGCCCATCGAGCCTGCCCCACCATTCAATAAGATCATGGCTTATCTGTCTGTAAACTCAGCTCCATCTACCTGCCTTTTCCCCATAACCCTTAATTCTCTTACTATGTAAAAACCTATCTAATAGTATCTTAAATATATTTAGTGAAAAAGCCTCACTGCTTCCCTGGGCAGAGAATTCCACAGATTCACCACTCTCTGGGAAAAACAGTTTCTTCCCATCTCCATCCTAAATCTTCTCCCCAGAATCTTGAGGCAAGGTCCCCTAGTTCTAGTTTTACCTACTAATCGAAACAACTTTCCTAATTCTATCTTATCTTTCTTATTTATTGTAGACTGGAAAAAGCTACAAAAGCATTTCTAAAGACCTGAGTGTAAAGACCACAGTATGAGAAACTGTCTACAAATGGAGGAAATTCAGTAATGTTGCCACCCTCCCTAGGTGTAAGCATCCTGCAAAGATCAGACCAAGAGCACAACATGCAACGATGGAGGTGAAAATAAACCCAAGGATAACATCAAGAGACCTGCAGCAATCTCTAGAACTTGCCAAAGTCTCCACTCGTGTCCACTATAAGAAAAAATTGAACAAGAATGGTGTTCATGGAAGGACACCATGAAAGAACTATCCTGGAGGTAGTGTGTGGGCTCTGTTGGCAATGTAGTAAGCTGAAGACAAAGGTCAGATACAGCATATTTCTCTTTTGATGGCAATTTCACACATTTATTCATCTTGAGTGATTTGCATATCTTCCTGACCAACTCTGTCATTCACCCATGTCTTTACCATTCTCTTCCACATAGCTCCACATACCATTTTGTAATTTAATCATTCCACAGACCTAGCCTTTTATTTCTTTCCACCATTTCCACATACTCTATAACTTTTTTGGTCCTTAAAGCTCATTTATGTTCTACTTCTCCTGTTCTGATGAATGAGCATCTACTTGAAGAGTTAATTTTATTCTCTTTCCACAGATCCTGCTGAGCAATTTTCTGTCTTTAAAGAGCTGATGTTGTAAAATTCCAACTGTGTGTGTAGCATTAAATCAAATTTAAATGAAAATCTGAAACTTGGCACTCAATTTTAATGATCCTTTTAGAGAAAAAATCATTAGCTATTAAAAGATAAGAAATGTTCTAACAACATTTTTCCCAGCAAAAGGATCATTTCAAACATTGATTTCAATCTCGTACTTACATCACATCCTTCCCTTTGTTTCATTAAGTGATTTTTACTTTGCTGCTCAGAAGTTAACAATTTTCATTTATTTTGGTTATAAGGCCCAATCAATGTGTATTAACAGCTTCGTTTCTTGACCAGTATCATTGTCAATCATACTACTGTTTAGCTTCACCTAAAAAGATAGCTGCTCTGTGTTGTTATTGTAATAGTGGGCGAGTCCAGGACCAGAGGGTACAGCCTCAAAATTGAATGATGATCTTCTAGAACAGAAATGATGATGAATTCTTTTAGCCAGAGGGTTGTGAATCCGAGACATTCATTGCCACAAAAGCTGTGGAGGGAAATCAATGGGTATACTTAAAGCAGAGATTGACATGTTATTGACTGGTAAAGGCATCAAATGTTACGGGGATAAGGTATGGAGGGTTGAGAGGGAAAATAAATCAATCATGATCAGAATGTACTCAATGGGCTGAATGGCCTAATTCTGCTCTTATGACTTATATAATATATAGCATATTGTATGTAACAATACTCATTACACCCTACTTAAGAATTTAATCAAATCATAAGGTTATGCAAGTACCAACATAATAAGTTAGTTTTCACATCTTTTACTAAAGTTAGAGAATAAAAGAAAAAAAGTTACTGCATTGAAAGTGTAGTCCTCATTTTTGAAACAGTAAAATTTAAGACAAATTTGACAAAACTAAGCCACATATTTGGTGGATGTACCAGAAGCACTTAATTTTTCCAAATCAAAAATATACTTTTAGTTTGTTTTAACAGCTGTACAACAGGCACCCCAGCCCCACCATTACTAAGCTCTGCAATATTTCCAATCACCAGTACTCTACTGCCAAGTCTCCTTAAACAGTCACCATTTATATTTATTGCCACCATGAAAGGTTTTGTCCTCCCTCGTCTTTCTTTATTTCCAGCTTTACATTATGCTTTTGCTGAACAGTACTGTCTACAACAGATGCACTGCTTTTCCAAGTGAAACAGATTCTACCTAAGGTCATGAAATTCCCACAGTGGTGGTTACATTTGTGCAAGATGTGTCATTCATGTAGTTATTCTACATGGCGAGTTACTGAGACAAGTTACGTTACTATAACAAGAAGTTACCATTTGCCATGGTAAACTTGATTTAACAAAATTCTACTAGAGGCTTCAACAGAGAGGCAAGACTGATTTTCTATTGACAAAACAACTTTAAAGACCTCACGTGCTTGCACAATTTTGAAGTTTTTAAAAGCAGATAAGGAACACCTCATTTTGCCACAATAGCCATGTTTAAATTTAGCTCACACTCTGTAGCTGGAAAATTTGAACATTAATCTTTACATAAGTCACTGGCCACAATTCTAAGTAACAACATTCAAAATGATAAACTCTCTTCAGATGCTGACAGGACTAGTTTTAATTGAGTACTACATTAACCCATGTTGATGTTTACTGTAGTTCTCAACTGCTTCATGGCATAAAGTAAACAGTTGTTAAGTAATATTAGTTAATCCATACAATCTATGTCCCGCTTGGTGGCGCAATAATATCAGCGCCAGACTCCGGAGCGAAGGTTCCCGAGTTTGAATCCAAGTCGGGTTGAGCGTCAAGCTAGCAATTCGGCCTCGTAAAAACAAGAATAGCTTGCTACGGAAACACCGTCATGACGATGCCCCGATAACTCCACTGTCGAGTTAAGGGCTATTCTTCTTCATGAAATCTATATTAAGCAACAGAGCATATCTACTGTTATACTTCAGAAAATGGGTAGCATTTTTACCATAGTTTGTGGAGAGCTAAGAAAGTGATCAGTATATAGCAGTGAATTTTATAAGTTGCCATCACCTACATATATTGATGACAATTCAAAAAAGATATAATTGCAAAGTCATATTACTCTCACTTTTGGAGTTTAACAAAACAAGGGGCCAAATAAATCTCCAAATACTTCTTTGAGCGACATTGAAAGTCTCAGCTATATTACCCTCCTTTCTACTGTTCATATATTCACATTTTTTTTAAAAATGAAAGACTATGAACAGCCTTATTGACTTGATGATGGACATTTTACATCACTGACTGTTCTATGGAGACAGAAACCCCATCTGGGATATCCAAAGAGGTAGAATCTATGTGTACATTAGCAAGTGATGTTGCACAAACTCATCTGTAGTAGCAATCACTGTTCTGGGGCAACTAAACAGCTTACAATTAAATGCTGGCCACATTACCTGCTTAGGGAGTTTACTGTTATGTTCATCAATGCTGTCTACATCTCCCAGACCACAAATGCCCAGGATGCACCAAGAGAGCCTTACAATACCATCAACTCTCTTCAAAACAAACATGTGGATGGTCTCTTCATAATTAATTGCAGGAGACTTCAATCATGTTAACCTGCAAGACATTTTACCCAAATTCCACCAACACATCACCATGGTCACTAGGGGAACAAACAGACTGGACAGTGTTTATACATGCAGGCACAGTACTTACAAAGCCATCCCACGCCCTCATTTTGGCCTCTCTGACCAGATTTACATGAAGTCAATCACAACAGACCAACTACTGCTGAAAGTGGAGGAACCAGACAAGAGGACCATCACTGTACAATTTATATGCTTCAAGGCTGTTTTGAATGGACTAACTGGCAGATCTTCAAAACCAGACCTCAAGGTATTATGTCTCAGTCTTAGGCATCAAGAGGTATGACTTCAAGACACGTAACAATGCCAGTCATGAAAGCTACCCCTCTCCCAGGTGACCAGCCACTCTCTGTAACAACAGCAGATGTGAAAAGGATTCTACAGAGACCCCACATGCTTCAAATCAGCAACTATATCCCTGTACCAAAGAACTCTTTATCTTTAGAAATAAACAACTACTGCCCAATAGCACTAATGCCAATCATTGTGAAGTGTTTTGAATGGCTGGTAATGACAGACATCAAAGACTTCTTTCTTGCTACAATAGACACTCACCAATATGCTTAGCAACAGAACCACTCTATGATAGATGCATCTGGCCCTGATACACCGGGAAAATAAGCACGTGTGTCAAAATGCTGTTTCTGGATTTCAGTTCAGCATCCCTCCTATTGTCCCATAGACTTTCAAATTTCAAAGTAAATTTATTATCAAAGTATATACATATCACCAGATACAACACTGAGATTAGTTTTTTTTTAAAAGGCATACACAATAGAATCAATGAAAGACAGCACCCAACAGGATGGACAAACAACCAATGTGCAAAAGGACATGTACTGGGTGGTGGGGGTCCTTGATGATGGATGTTGCTTTCCTGCGACAGTGTTCTGTGTAGATGTTCTCAATGGTGGGGAGGGAGCCACTGTTTTCTGTAGGATTATCCATTCAAGAGCACTGGTTTCTATACCAGGCTGCAACCAGTCCTCAGTCTGAATACACTTCTGTGCAACTGGGTGTTGGACTTTCTAACCAACTGACCTCTGATAGTCAAGATGCACAACTGCTCCTCCCTCCTGATCATCATCAACACGGATGCCCCCCAGGGCTGTGTACACTCTGCTCACACATGGCTGAATGACTAAACATCCAAATAATTACATCTTCAAGTTCACTGATAACACGGTGGTGGTGGGGCTCATCACAAACAATAAGGCAGGCTACAGAGAGGAGTTAGAAGAGCTCTACTGCCAAGCAACTATCTCTTCTCGATGTCAACAAAACAAAGGAGATGGCTATCAACTTCATGAGCACTCGCACCACTCACACCCCTCTTTGCATTGGTAGCACAGCAGTGGAAACTGCGAACAGTTTCAAACTCATGGGAATGCATATCTTGCACAACCTCTCATGATCCCAGAACACAGTACACATAACCAGGAAAGCTCACCTACTCTACTTTCTGAGGAGGCTGAAATGAGCAGGACTATACACATCTAGACTCAAGTCATTCTGCAGATCACAGTAGAGCCCATCCTAACAAGCTGCATCACTGCATTTAGCACACAGCAAGGCTCTACTACAGTTTGACAAAACTGCCCAGTGCATCACCGGCCTACACACCATCAAGGACATACATATAAAAAGGTGTCAAGAAGGATCCTACCCACCCTGCTCATGGACTGCTTATCCCACACCCACCAGGGGGGAGGTTACGTAGCATCCACGCCAGGACCACCACACTCAAAAACAGTTACTTTCCCATTGCAGTAAGAGCTCATCAACACCACCACCTACTAACCCACCACTCCTCACCCCTAACCTCCAATACTATATCTATGTACATACACTCCCGAGTCCAGCTAGCATCACTTTTTGGATATAATCAGTGTATGTACTGTACATGCATTCAAGCTACCTTTTGTATTTATATCATGGGTATAGGTTAGGGATAGGTTGAGATTATGTGGGCAGTGGGCATAATCAGCCCTCTTGTGCTTTTTGATGGGTTAGGATTAGGGTGAGATTATGCGGGCAGTGGGTGAATCAGCCCTCTTGTGCTTTTTGATCTCGTCACTTGAGATTCAGTTTCACGCAACCCTGCCACTTTGAACTGGCCCACACCTTCATTAACCAGGTCCAACACTTGCCTTTGTTGAATTTTGTCCCTCCTGACATAGGACATCCGGTTTGTGGGAGTCTAGCAAGGGTTAAGCAGAGTGTGCTTTGGGTTTGTGGGGCTGAAGCCACGGTTAATTGGGGAGTTCCTAGGGTTTGTGGGGGTGTGTACCCCTTCAGGACTTTAGGATTAGGTTTGAGTGTAGGGCTGGTGGATGTATATGTTTGGCTGGGAGAGGTTAGGCTGCAGACTTTTGAGTGGTGATGTCTGAGGTGCTATGGCGGATGGGCTAGTATGGTGAAGCCAGGTTAATCTGGCCTATGCCTTTCATTATCGTGGTCCGACACCACTTGGTTCAACGAACCTGGTGTGCACTGGGACACATCGTCAGTAATGCATCCTCGGATCGTCAGGTGTTTCGGGCCTTTAAACACTATATATCCTCCCCGAGGTGGCCCAACAGTGTCCGGCTCAGACACTGCTTGTGTTTTTCCCAGGGACCAAGATAATGACAGGCATGTAATTCTGAGGGTAATGATATTTTTAAAACATTGTTACCTGGCATCCGTATGCCTGGGATCGCATGGGTTAAATTGACAGTGTTTCTGTATGCCTGGGATCGCATGGGTTAAATTGACAGTGTTTCTGTATGCCTGGGATTGCATGGGTTAAATTGACAGTGTTTACTGGGCATTCAGCAGAACTGCACCTGAGTTTAGCACTGACTACTTTTCTGAGCCCCGTCTTGGGTTTAATTTGCTGGTTCTCTCCTGCCTTGTGGGTATCTGGGCCTTATTGGCATTTCGTGGGCCGGGAGAATGAAGAGCGTGTCACTGTAAGGTTAGGTTGAGATTATGTGGGCAGTGGGCCCTCTTGTGCTTTTTGATCTCGTCACTTGAGATTCAGTTTCACGCAACCCTGCCACTTTGAACTGGCCCACACCTTCATTAACCAGGTCCAACACTTGCCTTTGTTGAATTTTGCCCCTCCTGACATAGGACATTGGGTTTGTGGGGGTTTAGCAAGGGTTAATCAGGGTGTGCTTTGGGTTTGTGGGGCTGAAGCCAGGGTTAATCGGGGAGTGCCTGGAGTTTGTGGGGGTGTGTACCCCTTCTGGACTTTAGGATTAGGTTTGAGTGTTGGGCTGGTGGATGTATATGCTTGGCTGGGAGAGGTTAGGCTGCAGACTTTTGAGTGGTGATGTCTGAGGGGTTAGGGTTAGGTTGAGATTATGCGGGCAGTGGGCGAATTAGCCCTCTTGTGCTTTTTGATCTCGTCACTTGAGATTCAGTTTCACGCGATCCTGCCACTTTGAACTGGCCCACGCCTTCATTAACCAGGTCCAACACTTGCCACGTTGAATCTTGCCCCTCTTGACATAGGACATCAGGTTTTTGGGGGTTTAGCAAGGGTTAATCGGGGTGTGCTTGGAGTTTGTAGGGTTATGGTTGTAAAACCTGAGACACGGGCGTAGCCAAGCATGCTTATTTGTCAAGTGCTAGGAACTTTTGGACAATTCTAGTAGCATTTTGATTTTCTGAGGATTTAAATGGATATTACTGTGTAGCCCTAATTGTTTAATGCTATTGTGTAGTGCCTTTGGATGACACCAGCTGTAGATATCACTATCAGAACAATGTATATCTTGTTCAAGTTCCAAAGTCCTTCAAATACCTCTTTTAATTCATCATATTTCTGGTGTTTTTCCCTTACTGATTTTGGTAAGTTATGCGTGTTTGGAATGACTATATCTATTAAATATGTTGTATTTACTTGTTTATCCTGTACTGTTGTATCCTTACAGTTACTATGAATAAGTTATAATATAATTTGTGGTAGTCTGACTCTAAAACTGGATCAGGTTTGGATTTATAGAAAGATGTGATTTCATTTATGAGCATGTATTTTAAAACAAGATTTTAAAGAATGACGTTTGCCACTTGATTATGCCTGTGTAAGTAATCAGATTGTGTTAAACTGCTGCAAAATCTTGTAATGTGTTGGATGGCTTCTGGTTTTTCCTCGGCATTTTCTATATTTATCATCTTGAATTTGTTGGTCTTTTACTATGTATTTTTGATAACTTTTTGTGTTGCCTCAAGGAAACCTGCTACTGGGAAGAGATCTCCAACACTTCCTTATAGACATTTATAACCATATAACAACTACAGCACGGAAACAGGCCATCTTGGCCCTGCTAGTCCGTGCCAAACGTTTACTCTCACCTAGTCCCACCAACCTGCACTCAGCACATAACCCTCCATTCCTTTCCTTTTCATATACCTATCCAATTTTACTTTAAATGACAACATCGAACCTGCCTCTACCACTTCTACTGGAAGCTCGTTCCATACAGCTACCACTCTTTGAGTAAAGAAGTTCCCCCTCATGTTGTCCCTAAACTTTTGCCCCCCAACTCTCAGCTCATGTCCTCTTATTTGAATCTCCTCTACTCTCAATGGGAAAAGCCTATCCACGTCAACTGTATCTATCCCCCTCAGAACTTTAAATACCTCTATCAATTCCCCCTCAACCAATTTAGTTTGCTCACATCGTGGGATAACCTCCATTGTTAACTTTGGTTAACTTTTTCTTCAATAGTGATAATATCTTCATTTTTCTGGGTTGTAGTCTCATTTAAGTTTGGTGATATATACTTCTTATGCTTGCATGGAGTGCTATTTTCCACTTGTGTTGATGAAAGTATATCCTTAGAAGTTTTATCTGACTGTTACATTGATTTTTAATATCTGTTATTCCTCTTCCCCTTTCTGTCCTAGGTCGTGTTAGCCGAAGTGTATTTGAATATACATGATGTTTTCTCAAATTTGTCATTTCAGTTATTATTTTCCTTTGTAAATTTTTCAGATCGGTTTCAGACAAAGTTATTACGCCAAAAGAATATGTTAATAGGGGTATAGCAGAAGTGTTTATTGCTTTTGTTATATTTTTACTTTTGAGCTATGATTGGCAGATTTTCTTAAGCCTTGAAGTGAATTCTGTCAAAAGTTTTTTCCTTTATCACACAATGGTCAATTTTCTTTCCTTGTTGATATTCCAGATACTTCTATGTTTCATATTCGCCCGTTGGTTGCATTGTATCTTGCTGTTCTGTTCCGTATTCTATTACTCTATTACACTTTTATGTTTAATGTTCTGCATTTATCCAGTCCAGAATTCATGTTTATATCTTTTGAAAATAGTTCTACTATTTGAATTAATTGATTTAGCTTAACTGATGAAAAGGTATAAAAGGCAAGTAAAGGTATATCATTATTGCTATGTTTCTTATCTTAGAGTTTTTTTTTTGCACTGCATCGGACCTGGAGTAACAATTATTTTGTTCATTTTTACACTTGCATACTGGAAATTACATTAAACTACCCTGAATGTTGAATCTTGAAATGTATCCAGTCACTGAGCACCTAGATTCACTACCTCACTCAGGTACATCTGCATTCAAATGCACTGGCTGAAGTACAACCAATAATAATTTTTGGAAATCATCATAATTAAAATTATAACAGGCAACAATTGCATTATGTCAAATACAGCAGAATGGTTGCATCATTAATGACATGATCTTGATGTAATCAGAAATAATTCCAGTAATGACAAGTTCAAAGCCAAAAGCATTTTGAAAACATTTATCATTGAAAAACCTAGCCTTTCTTGTTTCATGATTTGTCTGGTATTTACAGCATTTTCCAGCTTTGAATAAAATGGGTGTTCTACTTCCTGGCCAACACTGATAAAGTTACCGTAGTTCCTACTGTTAGTCGTTCATTTTCAGCATTCCAAAAGGTGAAGGTATTAAAGTCCTTCACAGATTAATGTCTTTGCAAAATGTATGTTTATTTAGAGAGTTTTTCCCCCGTTTCTCATGACATCGTAGACAAGATTTCAAAGGACCACAGTAAAGGTATTTAATTTGCTAGTGTATCCTGCACTCCTGGTGTAGCCTCCTGTACGTTGGTGAGAACCAATATAGATTTGGAGACCACTTTGCCAAACACCTACGTTCCATCTGCCAGAAAAAGCGGGATCTCCCAGTGGCTACCCATGTTAATTCTAATTCCCATTCCGATATGTTAGTCCACGGCCTCCTCTACTACTGCGATGAGGCTATGTTCAGGTTGGAGGAGCAACACCTAATATTCTGTCTGAGTAGCCTCCAACCTGATGGCATGAACATTAGTATCTCTTACTTCCAGTAATGGCCACCATTGCCCATTCCCATTTCTCCCTCTCACTTCATCTCCTTACCTGTCCATCACCCCCCCAATGCTCCTCCTCCTTTCCTTTCTTCTATGGCCTTCTTCCCCTTTCTCCAACCCTTTATCTCTTTTGCTAATTGACTTCCCAGCTCTTTACTTCACCCCCCCCAGTTTCACCTATCATCTACTACCTTGTATTTCTTCCTCCCTTCCTCCCCCCCCCCCCCTTACTCTGACTTTGTGTCTTTTTTCTCTAGTTGTGATGAAGGGTCTCGGCCAAAAACACCAACTGTTTATTCATTTCCATAGATGTTGCCTGGCCTGCTGAGTTCCTCCAGCATTTTACGTGTGCCAGTGGTACACCTGTACGACTGCTCATTAATACAAATATCTAATCAGCCAATCATGTGACAGCAACTCAATGCATAAAAGCATGCAGACATAATCAAAAGATTCATTTGTTGCTCAGACCAGACTTCATAATGGGGAAGAAACGTGATTTAAGTGACTTTGACTGTGGAATGATTATTGGTGTCAGTATCCCAGAAACTGTTGACTTTTTGGGATTTTCACACACAGCAGGCTCTAGAGTTTACAGAGAATGGTGTGAAAAACAAAAAAAAAACAACCACTGAGCAACAGTTCTGAGGGTGAAAACAACTTGTAATAGTTCAGAGAATGGCCAGACTGGTTCTAGCTGACAGGAAGGTGATAGTAACTTCTGTTGCAGTGACATGCAGAAGAACAGCTCTGAATGAGCAACGTGTTCACCCTGAAGTGGACAAGCTACAGAAGCAGAAGCCCATACCAGGTTCCACTCCTGTTCAGTCTAGTCAACTTTTATTGTCATTTCGACCATAACTGCTGGTACAGAGGATAGTAAAAATGCGACAACGTTTTCCAGTACCATGATGTTACATGACACAGTACAAAAAACTAGACTGATCTACGTAATAAAAAAAAACAGAGAAAGCTACACTAAACTACAGACCTATTAAAGTGGCCACTGGGTGTACTTCCAACCTAAATGCCTTCCCCTTTGCTATAGAATGTTTTAGGCATTATTTCACAGAAACTATTTGAATGGGGAAAAAAAAATTAGGACTCTGTTTTAAAGCAACCTATAATGGAACAAGTAAAGGTCAAACAGTGGTTAAATACAAGTGAATTAATCTTCAAAAATTATTTGCCTAAAGAGTGTAAACAATTAACAATGATGCCTCTCACTATCAACAGCAAGTATTAGGAGATCCTAGTTCCTGGCACAAGAGAAATGATGTCAAGTACAATTTCAAGGTTCTGAACATGGAGATTTTTAAAAATGAGATAAGCAAACACATGTAGTCAGTTAGGTGTTTAACCAGAAAAACACAAGGGAAAGCTTTCACCAAACTCAGAAGGTTCATTAAAAATTGTACTCAAGTAAAAAAAAAGTCTTTCAACATCAAAACTTTAACACAGTGTTCTAAACAGTACTGATTTATTTAAGCAAGTCCTATCATGACAGATGCACTAAAGCTCACTTGTGAAATAAAATAGCTTAATTGGTATTCAGTCTTGCCCTAGTAAATATTTTCACCACCTACATTGAAATGGATTGGAAAAGTATGTGCTGGCACATGCAAAGACACAGACGTAGTTTAAATAACAAAGAAGGATTGCTAGTTAAGTTTCTTTGTAACAAGATATTCAACCAGATGATTCAATGCTGAAAACCAAGAACCTTGTGCCTGCCTACAAATGAGAAATTTTATTGTAAGAATATTCCTTATGAATCACCTTTAGACAATTAAATTTCTTGCAAAGAAATATCAGTCTCTGTTGACAACGGAATGCAATTCCCAGAATGATTCTACTCACAGCACAGTTCTTTTCATTCGTTCTGTGCAATGTCGTATGACATAGGTGATCCTTCCTTGACCATGACTGTCTTTGGCAAATTTTTACAACATGGGTGACCCCAGCAATTAACATTAATCTTCTGAGATTGCCTGTCTGGCATCAGTGGTCACATAACCAGTTCTTGTGATATGCACCAGCTGCTCATATGACCACCTGTTCCTAATGCCCAATGTAACCCAGTCTGGACTGGGGGTGAGTAGGGTGAGGGGGTGCTAAGCAGGTTCTACACCTTGCCCAAGGTTGCCATGCAGGGTACTGGAGGGAAGGAGTGTCTCACAACTCCTTTGGCAGAGACGCACCTCCACCCTGCCCCTTAAACATCACGGTAGGACTATGATTTGAAACGATCATCTGGAACTGAATTGGTGCAATCATTCCTCAAAACTCTCTCTAGGCCCTTTGCCAGCAAAGCCAATATAAAGAAAGAACAACTTTAAAATTCTAATATGCATGAAAAAAGAATGGAAAAATATCTTTAAAATTTCCTCCCTGTAGCAGCCTATTTCTCCTGACCTATTTGGAAAATAGGGACTGAACTTTGTGGATCCACCATTGTCAATTTGAACATTTAAGCAAATCAATTCAGGGACCAGAACAAGTGGTGCCAATAAAACAGTTAATGGCTAAACCTTATCCTTTTCTCTAGGAAGCCCTCAAAAGAATCTAATAATTATTATAACAATAAAAAAACAGTAAACTGCCTAATACTTAATTGGTTTCCTTCTAGAGATACACCACTCAATTGAATTGAGACACCATGCCTGCATCACTTTTAATAAGACAGATCTTTCATACTGAATCCTTAACTTAAAGTCACATATATAAAGAAATGCTCACATGGCTGCATGAAGCTGTTGGCACATCTTGCAAATTGCTGTCCAAAGGGCATCATGAAATCATGAGCTTTAATAATATTGACATGTCTGTTCAAATATATGACATGCAAGCTAGTACAGCATTTAGCAACGCACACAAATCAACTCATTTTAATCTTCAAGTGACTATGAAGTTTTGGATGGAAATAATTCTAGAATACTACAAATGTCACTTCCTATAGCTAATAAAGTGACCAGTGAGCATTTCTGTACATTCATGGTCTTCTGCTGCTGTAGCCCATCCACTTTAAGGTTTGATGTGCTGTGAATTCAGAGATGCTTTTCTGCACACCACTGTTGTAACAAGTAGTTATTTGAGAAGGCTTTCCGTTGCCTTCCTGTCAACTAGAACCAAGTCAGTCAGGTCACTTTTTATTGCCATTTTGACCATAACTGCTGGTACAGTACACAGTAAAAACGAGATGTTTTTCAGGACCATGGTGCTACATGAAACAATACAAAAACTACACTAAACTATGTAAAAACAACACAGAAAAAGCCACACTAGACTACAGACCTACCCAGGACTGCATAAAGTGCACAAAACATTGCAGGCATTACAATAAATAATAAACAAGACAATAGGCGTGGTAGAGGGCCGTAAGTTGGTGTCAGTCCAGACTCTGGGTATTGAGGAGTCTGATGGCTTGGGGGAAGAAACTGTTACATAGGCTGGTCATGAGAGCTCGAATGCTTCAGAGCCTTTTCCCAGACGGCAGGAGGGAGAAGAGATTGTATGAGGGGTGCGTGGGGTCCTTCATAATGCTGTAAATGTCTGTAATGGAGGGAAGAGAGACCCCGATGATCTTCTCAGCTGACTGCACTATCTGCTGCAGGGTGTTGTAATCCAAGATAGTGCAATTTCCAAACCAGGCAGTGATGCAGCTGCTCAGGATGCTCTCAATACAACCTCTGTAGAGCGTGACTAGGATGGGGAGGGAAGATGGACTTTACTCAGCCACTGCAGAAAGCAGAGACGCTGCTGGGCTTTCTTTGCTATGGAGCAGGTGTTGAGGGACCAGGTGAGATTCTCCGCCAGGTGAACACCAAGAAAACACCAATCCCCAAGTACATTCAGCCCTGCTAGCAATATAGGTTCAGCAGATGTGGTGCCACATTGGGATACAAACAGGTGAGCATTCCCTAGCCACCCTCAAAGTCAACTCTATTCTTATGTCACAAGGTCAGTTGAAACACTGACCAAACAACCGCCATCTGAATATGGGATCACGATATCATAAATCACTTGGCAGTACCACCTTTGAATGAGCTAGCTGAGTCCTGAATTTACAGTAGGTGGTGAGCACAAGACACATGACCTTGGTCCAATAAGGACAAAAAAAATAGCCTGTACTTTGTGCGCGCACACACACCAGCTATCAGTCTAAATGGGACAGACCTGGGAACTAGCTCAAATCTTAATGTATTCAACCATAATAAACCAGGAATGTCCCTGACTCTATATTCTGGTTTCTATGAAGAATGCAGAAGGGAGTCCTGGTAACAGCATCAAATATTCCCAAAACATATGGTGCACAACAGCAAAAAAAAGACAATAACTTCACTAATACATGCACAGATTTACAGTCCTGCCAAACCTACCCATGAAAGGTAATAGGCAACTGAACAACACAAATGGTACAAGAAATCCAATCCCAATAATGTAGCAAGTTCAGCAGGGAATTAAGAAGGTAGATAGGATATTGGCCTTTTTTTGCAAGAGGATTTGTGCATGTGATGGCATGTCTCTCAGGTTTTGGCAAACAGAGTAGGCTCTATTTTCTGAGTTCAGAAGAATAAGAAATTACCTTTATCAAGTTGTAGAAAAGCTTGATTAGTTAGTTGCACAAATGATGCTTTCCCTAGCTGAGAAGACTAAAACTAGACGAAGACCATTTAGAACTGAAAGAAACTGAGAGGAATTTCTTCAAACATTGACAAATCTTTGGAAATCTCCATCCCAGAGGACAATAGCTTCAATCAAAACATATTAATAGATTTCTGAGTATTGGAGGAATCAAAGGGGAAAAAATAGTGTTGTGATAGAAGACACATCCATGATTTTGTCTGTGGCTTAAGGCCAAATGGCCCTCCTGCTTTATTCTTATGGGCACCTCACTCCCCATGCTCAACATTCATTCCCTCCACATTGACACAATGTGCCTGCAGTGTGCACCACCTTCAAAATGCACTGCAGTTACTCACTTGAGTTACTCCATCTGCACCTGAAATGTGCAGTCTCCACCACCAAGGACAAGAACATCATGCACAAATACACCACAAACTGCAGTATCACTATACTATATTGACACATTAATATACCACTGCTCCTTTATTGGTTATATATAATTTCATAAATATGCACTAGAGCTAACCATTAGCTTACCTGAACATTTTGGCTTGAACTTGTACTCATCTAAAAATATTTAGATATGCCAATTACATAACCTGCTGAAAAGTATTGATAACTTCCACTTTTAGCCATACCTATTAAATGACTTGATGAAATAATATTCACAACTTCCATGTTAAGAGGAAGAAAACTGATTATTTTCTCTATAAAACAATGGTAACAAGAATGAAGCGGAATTAATTTACATTTCCCCTGCATAATTTCTGGACAAAGACACCATAGATGCAAAGAAATAACTTACACTTACGTAATGCCACTCAAAACTATAATTCAAAGAAATATTTCTTAAGATAGTCACTTAACAAGCTGGATGTTAGTCAGACTGCTTGCAGATTTGTTACTGTTTATAAATATCTTCACTATGTTTTGTCATGTAATGTTATAGGCCTCTTCTTCAACTGTGGGATTCTTCTTTCCATTAGTCTTCTTAAGATACATAATCCTGGGCTACTATTCCAAAAAGCATTTTACTTGCTCATCAAAAAACACATTTCAGCAACAGGATAAATGATAAAATACCCCTTGCACAATGAACAGCCATGTGAGTTTCAGACTGGGTTACTGACGTAGATTGGGAGAGTGCTTCGCTGAGCACCTACACTCAGTCTATCAGAACAAGCGGGATCACCAGTGGCCACCCACTTTAATTCTACTTCCAATTCCAGTATGTCCATGTATGGCCTCCCCTACTGTTGGGATAAGGCCACACTTAGGCTGGAGGAACACCACATTATATTCCACTCGGGTAACCTCCAATCTGATGGCATGAACATGGATTTCTCAAACAACCATTAATGCCTCCCCCCCCCCCCACATCATTTCCCAACCCCTTGTCCCTCTTTCATGTTACACATGGCCCCCGTTTTTTGAATGTTCAATGTACGACAGCTCTCTGTTACGAAAGACCTACATTAGAAACTGTTTTCACTAACCAAAGAGGATTTTCGCTTTTACGAAAATAAGACACCCGGTCTATACATGTGTTTCCCCCAAGAAAGACTACAATGACCGTGAAGCCTTGTGTGGGCAGTTATTTGCGCATGCGTGTGCGTGCCGATTTTTTTTCTCAAATTGATTTTGGTTTGCTGTCTTCCCGAGTTTGATAAGTGAAACTACACTGTACATACAATAGTTCTACTTTATATAGGGTGTATATTTATCATATCATTCCTGCTTTTACTATATGTTAGTGTTATTTGAGGCTTTATGTGTTATTTGGTTTGATTTGGTAGGTTTTTTTTGGGTCTGGGAACGCTCAAAATTTTTTCCCATATAAACTAATGATAATTGCTTCTTCACTTTAAGACCTTTTGGCTTATGAATGGTTGCACAGGAACGGTCTACTTTTGGATAGCGGGGGAAACCTGTACCTCCTTCTGGTGGTTTTCCCCCTCTCCCCTTTTTCTTTCTTGCATCGCCTTCTATCTCTTTCACCAATCAAGTTTCTAGCTCTTTGCTTCATCCCTCCCCCTCCAAGTTTTCACTTATCGTTTGGAACTTCTCCCTCCCCTCCCCCCAGCTTTCAAATCTACTCCTCAGTTGTTTTTCCTCCAGTCTAAGCCTGAAACATCGACTGTACTTTTTTTCCATAGATGCTGTCTAACCTAAGTTCCTCCAGCATTTTGTGTGTTGTTTCAGACTGAATTTCTAGTTCTATCTGGATAATTACTTTTGCATTGATTTCAATATAAGACACCAGTGTCCTAGTTATAGAAGTGATGCCACAAAAGTTCCTGAGTTGAGTGGATGACTACCAACACATCTGTAACAATCAAATACTTAAAAAGGCTTTTAAAAAAAGACCTACTGTATTTAAACAAAACTGTTTGACTTGAAGCAGTATGTGCTTCAGGTCAAGCAGTGAAGAACATTTGTAAAAACCATGCTTCAAAAAAAAAAATAGTATTGCACAAGTTTTCACACACAGCAAGAACACGGCTCACATGAAAGCCAGTTCTGATGAAATCAAAGGAATTCATAATGCTACAGAAGGATGACTACTTCCCAGGAATATTTATGTATTCAGCTTTTGAAGATAAAAAGATCAAATGTGGTTTATATCTGATTCCTTGACTTAATAAATCCACCATTAATTTTTCATGCATATGCAACTACACATGCAATTTTGTTTAATCTCTATATTGAACAGAATTAATCCAAGTTAAGGTGTGAAGATAATATCTCAGTGAAAGCAAAATGGTATTAAAAACTGCTGAAATATTTACAGAGAATTGAAATTGTGCTTTACTGTTGAGAATATTTCAAAATTTCACAAATCCCACAAGCTTTCAAAAACATGAATAAAAAGCAGTTACGCAATTCTTAGGATCATAGCTCGATCAAAAACACCAACAATGAATTCCAAAACTACTTAGGTGAAATAAGAAACCAATTTATTACTTTACAGAATCAGAATCAAGTTTAATATCACCAGCATATTAGTCTGTTCTTAATTAGAACTCATTTTATTACTGTTGTTCAAATTTTCTTTTCTAGTTCAGTCTTAAAGTATTCCCCTTTCCAGCCTGAAATGAGGATCATTTACATTTCCAACCCCAGGATCTCAACTTTTAAACTCTTTAGTTTCTATCAAAATTTTCCTTCCAAAATCTAGAATTTTTCTCATAAAATTGACTACATCTAATTAACTGGTCTTTCAACTTTGCTCCTCTATCGGGTGAGCATGCAAATCAATACAAATGTCATGGCTCAGACATTAGTGTTTAGATTTGTAGTGATGGTTTTGGGGACAGCACAGGGAGTTAGGAATCAGGTTAGGGTTTAGGGAAAGATGAAAGCGATAGAGGTCAGGGCAGGAGATCATGTCAAGTTGGCACCGAGCTGCCACATCTGCTGTTGCAGCTTAGACTGAAGTGTTTTTTTTAAGGTTCATAAGGATGGTTTGGGGGCACTGTGGGGATTTGAGGTCAGGGATGAGACAGAATGAAGAGATAAGAGCAGGAGCCAATGTCAAAGTGCAGGTTGGAGCACTCTGCAGTCAAAAGTCAAAAATTGTGGAGGTTGGGTCAGCAGGCACTGAGACCAGAAATTCCCAGTTTGGCAAATCCTGAATCAGAGGTCCATGCAAGTCTGGAAATTGAGGCCCAAAACACTCCACAGTCAAAGGTCAGCGATCCCTGAGGTTGGGTCAGTCAAAAGCCCAAAAGGTCAAACCTGTGATTGATGAGTCCTGGGGTCAATACCCAGAGGTTGAAGTCCAGAGGACAAAGCTGAAGGCTGAAGTCCAGACCTCAACATGTCTTGAGGTAGAAAGCCAAAAGGTGGAACCTGAAGTCAGTGAGTATGGAGGTACAGACCCCACAGTTAGCATGATTCTGGGCCAGGGAGTGGATGTCTTCGAGTCCAAGCATTTGGATTCACAGACAGGAGGTTGGAGAACTGATGACTGAGAGTCCAGGCCAGGGATTGAAGGTTGGGAAATCAATGTCTGCTAGTCTGAAAGTCCAGATCAGGGGCTGGAGTTCAGAGAACTGACATCTGTGAGTCTAGGGCCAGAGTCTAGAGGCTGGAGCACTGATGTCTGAGAGTCTGGAGCCAGCAACTGGAGGCTGGAGGACCAATGTCTGAGAGCCCATGGCCAGGAACTGGAGGCCCACAATCAGGGGGGGGGGGGGGGGGGGGGTGTGTGTGTGTGTGTGTGTGTGTGTGTGTGTGTGTGTGTGTGTGTGTGTGTGTGTGTGTGTGTGTGTGTGTGTGTCCATTTGAATATCAGCTGTTAACGCAAATGACTCATCTCATCTAATGTTTTGATGTACATGTCATAAATCAGAATCTAATATTTCCTAACAAGTTTTATTTACTAATCATATAGCCAGTAAATTCAAACCCAATGCACCAGTAATAGACTTGCTTATTATTGAGATTACAACAAAACCGCTACACTAGATTTATAGAGCTGTACAAAATCAGAACAGGACAGGCTCTTTTGTCCATTATGCAAATACCAACTTGTGTCATCTGCATCAATCAGTATCTATTTGCTTGTATTCAGTCTGAATCCTTACTATTCAAATGTCTGTCTAAATGTCTTTCAAACAGAAATTGCATCTCATTCCAGAACTTCCTCTGGCAGAGAATTCAAGATATCAACCACATATTGAAATATATATAAAACAGATGTTTAAATGATACAACACAATGGTTAGGGTATTCAACTCACTCTACCCTAATGTATTCTGTATTAGTTAAGAACAGATTAATTCAGTGAACTTTTGCTGATCATACATTCAGCAAAAGCAACAAAGGCCACAAGCCATCCATACAATCATGTAGCTTATTTCTCCAACCCTTGTTTTAATCATCTGACCAACAAACATATAAATTATGTCCAGTAGATTAAAAAACTCAGGTATTTTCATCAGTGCAGTATCTACCTCAAAACAAAAATGTATTGCAACTACAAATAAAAAAGGATGCAGTATAATAATGTGCCTTGCCTATGGAGATGTATAACTGAAGCTAGCTGGGAAACAGAGGAAAGTAATGAATGGAAGACCACTAGGGTAGGACAGCAGGGTGGCTCAAGATCTTGTGGCTATCTAATTATTACCTACTGGGATTGTGTGACAAGTGGTGGCAAATAGTAAATGAGCATATTTTCAGATCTACTTTAGACACCATACAAGGACGTCCAAAACACACACCAAACTGTTTGAATGGTACTGTTGTGATGCCACAAACATGACTGAAAAAGGAGGATCTCTGGGACAAAATATCATTCTGCTTCAATACCATTAGCACCCCCTCCCACAGATAAACCATTTTTTATTAAAAATAATATTTGCTTACTAAGCAGTTAAGTTTTAAAGCCAAAACTATAAATGTTTCTTTCAACTTAGACCATTGTATGACAGGACCTTTACATTGATAAATACTGATGTTCAAAACTTCATTTAACTCCATTTCCCAGAGTAAAAAACTTAGCCCTCTCACCTTCATGCTCTCTGGTATTAGACATTTCAACCCTGAGAAACAGATACTCTCTGTCCATTCTATCTATGCCTCTCAATCTTGTAAACCTGTATCACATCTCCCCTTAGTCCCTGACGCTGCAGAGAAAACAACTCAAGTTTATCCAGCCTCTCGTGATAGCACATGCCTTCTAAACCAGGCAGCATCCTGGTAAATGTCTTCTGCACCCTCTCTAAATCCTCAACATCCTTCCTATAGAGTGGTAACCAGAACTGTATGCAAAACTCCAGATGTGGCCTAACCAGTTTTATAATTTTGTAACAAAAACTCCTGACTTTTGTCTTTAGATACTGCCCCAACTAATAAAAGCAAGCATTCCATAAGCCTTCTTAATCACTTTATCAACCACTTTCAAAGAGCTATGAACATGGATCCCAAGATCTGTCTGCTTAGCAGCACTGTTATGGATTTTACCCTTAACAGTGTACCATCACCTTGCATTTGCCCTACAGAGGTGCAACACCTCACATTTATCTGGGTTAAGCGCCATCTGCCATTTCTCAGCCCATATCTGTAACTGATCTATATTGTGCTGTATTCTTTGCCAGTCTTCTATACTGTCCACAACTCCACCAATCTTGGTGGAGTTTACTAACCCACCCATTTACGTTTTTATCCAGGTCATTTATATACATTACAAATAGCAGAGGTCGCAGCACAGATCTATGCAAAACTCCACTAATTACAGACTTCCAGCTCGAGTAAGTCCCTTTAACCACTACCCTGTCTTCTATGCACAAGCCAATTCTGAATCCAAACAGCCAATTCACTGCAGATCACATGCATCTTAATCTTCTGGATTAGCCTCCCAAGAGACACTTTTTCAAATGCCTTACTAAAATCCACGTAGACAACATCTAATGCCCTACCCTCATCAACTTTTCTCATCAAAAAACCCAAACTGGTGAGGCACGACCTGCCACGCAAAGCCATGCAGGCGGTCCCTAATTAGGTCATAGGTTTCAAAATGCTCATGTATCCTATCCCTAAGAATTTTCTCCAGCAATTTTCCTACAGCTAATGTGAGACTTTCCGGTCTATAGTTCCCAGGATTTTCCTTTGTTCCCTTCTTAAATATAAGTACAACATTAGCCTCTTGCCATTCCCCTGAGACCTCACCTGTGGCTAGAGAGGACACAAAGATACTGGTCAAAGACCGAGCAATCTCATGTCTTGCCTCCTTCAATAACCTGGTTTAAATCCCATCAGGTCTTGGGGTCTTATCCACCTTAATACTTGTTAGAAGGTCTAATACTTCCTCCTCCTTGACTTCCAAATGCTTCAACATATTTATACACACAGCACCAACCTCCAGGTCTTCCATATACTTTTCTTTGGTAAATACTGAAAGAAAGCATTCATTAAGTACCTCACACACATCCAAGTAAATGATCCACTCTTTATCCTTGAGTGGTCCCACCTGCTCTCTGGTTATCCTCTTACTCTTGACTCGAATGCCTTGAGATTCACCCAAATCCTACTTGCCAAGGGCTTTCCATGGACCACTCATGGCTTTCCCAATTCTCTTTAGTTCTTTCTTGGCCTCTTTATACTCCTCATGTGCTCGTTTGATCTAAACTTCCAAAGCTTTTCCTTTTTCTTCTTGACTAAATTCATCACCTCTCTGGACTTGTGGTTAACATGGGAAACGTAAAAGCAAACACTCAGAAAAGGAAAAATAAAATCCAAAACTATACCAAGAAAAATGAATTATTTTAACCTTCAATTTCATCACTGCCTCAATTATGGCATGGCATTTCAAATACCAGAATAATAAAAAGCATTCTTTAGAAATGTACAAAATCAAAACTAAATTTAGATGTAATTCACAGGCTTGTGGAAACAGTTTTTTTCCCACTTAAGTGTGAAATCACACAAATCATCCAACTTCCTGGCAATATTTCTATAAAACTATTAGAAGTAGTACATTTACAATATAACAGGTAGTCACCAATAAAAATTAAGAGACCCAGAAAAGAATGGTAGGGAAGGTAAAGAAAATCACCAAACATTTTCACATAGATGCTTAAAACAAATCATTTGGAAAAGGAAGACCAGTAACAGGAAATGATCACAACTGGAGTCAAACAGCTGCAAGCCAAACCATAAGGAAAAATTGTGCAAGCTGTGACTGCTCCTTTGAGAAATGTCTTGTTGTTTATGATACCTTAAAGGAGATTCTACAGGCAAAGCAAAATTAAATTTGGATGAACAAATTCAAAATGTTAACCACTGCACAAATTACTGCTGAAATTTAAACAATTCGTTCAAATGAGCAATTTATACAACTACAAAGATGGCATGGTTCTGAAATACATATGATTTTATTTTACTTGACCTTCTAGAAATCTATTTCCAGATTTTTAATAGATCAAAAGAACCCTTCCTTGTTCACAATCAAAAACAGAATTCAATAGTTTCATTCACAAACCAAGCTCAAGTATTTTGTCTAAACCAGTTACTGCTTTTGTTGTCCTTTACCGAAGAGGTACTGGACTGGTCAGATTTAGGTTGGTATTTGGTGTTTAATACTGAGAAGTAACTTGGATTCCCAAAGGCTACGGATGCTCAATTAACAAGTATATTCCAGATATTGTTTTCTTACATTCTTATTTGATTGCAATACCTATTTTAGTTTTGGATGCAAAGCAAAGTCAAAGTGTCATGTATGGGCAATTATCAACAGTGATGAGAGATAAAGAAAGCATTTATTTTTTGCAACATTTACCATATCCTCAGAATACCCAGCTGCTTCACAGCCCATAGGATGCAGTCACTTTACAATTTAGGCAAATTTAGCAGTAGCATTAAATGCAGAAACTCAACGAATAACAATGAGATGAATGGGCAACTTACTTGAGGCAAGAATTGAAATAATAATGCTGGCTAGAAACATGGATGTCAAAAACTTAAGATTACCTGCCTCTCTAAAAAGAACTTCCATACCAGAGAGGTGCAATTTAAAGATGCAGCTGATGCCTTTGCCATCTGTGAAAGATTCACTGCAGGATTTGTAGCTCCATAGGACAGAGCCAAAAGTTGGAACATTGTTTTTTTTGTATAAAAGAGCCCATATTAAAACCACTATCATTAGGGACCCACCATCTAGGTTTGGCTTCTCACTGGTGCCATACAGGTGCCTCAAGACTCTCACCACCAGGTTCAGGAACAGTTATTACACTTCAACCATCAGGCTCCTGAACCAGAAGAGATAACTTCACTTGCCCCATCACCGAACTGTTGCCACAACCTATGGACTCACTTTCAAGGACTCTTCATCTCATGTTCTTTATCTTTCTATCCATTATTTCTTTCTTTCTTTTAGATTGTTGTCTTTTGCACACTGGTTGTATGCCCTGTTGGTGCAGTCTTCCACTGATTCTATTACGGTTATTAGATTTATTGAGTATGCCCACAAGAAAATGAATCTCAAGGTTGTATATGATGGCATATGTATTTTGATAATAAATGCACCTAAACTCTCAACTTTGACTTAAACTAATTGCCTTAGGAACTAATACCAGTCATAGGTCAAGGTGGATAAACTGTATGCAAGGCATCTTATGTTGTTATTTGGCAATGCAACCCACTGTAGTAAAAATTTTAAATTAGGAAGTGTATAAAAGGATCTGGGGAAAAAAACAATTGGAGTGTTAATCCATGAAGAATATGCTTTGTTGGACTTTTTAAGGAATGGCAGATGTTATACCTCAAGGGTCAGAACAAAATCCATTTTCAAATGGACAGAGGAAGCAACTCTCAAAATGCACGTTGATTGACCTTTATTAACCAAGGTACATACTGTATAATGACAACAGCTGAAATACTATGTTGCTTGAACAAACATTGATAAGATCTGATGATAGACATATACCACCATGAACACAGATATAAAGTGAGGTTTAGTATGAATAAATGTAACAACCTACATTTAAGAAATGAAAGAGAGGAACTGATGTAAAGAAACTATGCTGAAGGGGCCCATGTAAATACAAGAACTCAAATTCAAAAAAGGAACAGCATTCATAAAGTGTTGTTGAAAAACACTGTGGCTTGAAATGTTTTATCATAGTATTGTTAAAACAACCCTTGCAACTTTTGAAATAAAATTTAAAAATCTGGTGAAGACAACGGAGAAAACTGAAGAAAGTAGTTCTGAATTACCCTATTTCACTCCTGCCTCTGTATCTGATCACATCTGCCTTGGTCAGTATCTGATTATAAAATATCCTTGATTTAATCAATCACTCAATGCAACCAACATCTCTTCAAAGGTTATCTGTGCTTGCAGATCAGCAAACACATTTTCTCTCAATGCCTTTTATGTATGTTTTGAAAGGGAGAATAAAACTACATCTGTGTGAATCCTGCAGCATTTCTGCCTGGGAGGTCAATGTCAGAACATCTTTCAAAAGGATAACCCTCACAAGGTGCCAGGCCATAATAGTTTACCTGGTAAAGCACTGAAAACTTGTGCTAACCAACTGGGAAGAATGTTCAAGGACATCTTCAATCTCTCACTGCTGTAGTCAGAGGTTCTCATCTGCTTCAAAAGGGCAACAATTGTACTAGTGCCCAAGAGCAGTGTGAGCTACCTCAATGATTATCGTCTAGTTACATCACCTGTGATTATGTGCTCTGAGAAGATAGTAATGGTTAGTCAATTCCTGCTAAAGCAAGGACCTGAATTTGTTGCAATTTACCCATTGTCACAATAGGTCTATAGTGGACACAATCTCACTGGTTCTCCACTTGCCCTTGGACCACCTGGACAATAGCAATACTTAAGTCAGGATGCCGTTTATTGATTGCAGTTCAGCATTCAGCACCATCATACCCTCAGTACTAATCAATAAGCTCCAAAATGGTGGGTCTCCATACCTCCTCCTGCAACTGTATCCTTGATTTCTTCATCCGAAGACTACGGTCAATATGGATCAGAAATAATATCTCCTCCTTGCTGACATTCAACACTGGTGCACATAAAGAATACGTTGTTAGCCCACAGCTCTACTCTCCCTACACCCTTGACTGTGTGGCTAGGCACAGCTCAAATGTCATAAATTTATTGATGACACAACTATTGCTGGCCGAATTTCAGATGGTAACAAAGAGACTTACAGCAGTGAGAAACCTCAGCTGACTGAGTGGCATCTCACCCGCAACCTTGCACTCAACATCAGTAAGACCAAGGAATTGATTGGGGACTTCAGGAAGGGGAAGTCAACCGAACACAAACCAGCCCTTAGAGTGAACAACAGTGGAAGGGGTGAGCAGTTTCTAGTTTCTGGGTGTCAACATCACTGAAGATCAATCCTAGGCGCAACATATTGATGTAATTACAAAGAAGGCAAGACAGCAACTATATTTCATTCGGATTTTGAGGGGACTCTGTGTCACCAAAGACTTGTGCAAATTTCTGCAGATGTATTGTGAAGAGTACATGCCTCTTCTCTTGCCATCAAGGTGGTGGTTACAGAAGCCTGAATACTCAACATTTTAGGAACAACTTCTTCCTCCCCACCATCAGATTTCCAAATGAACAACGAACCCATGTATAATACCTCTATTTTTTTCTCTTTTTTGTGCTACTTATTTAATTTCTATAAGTATATATTCTTACAGCAATTTATTATTTTATTTTTATGTATCACTGTACTGCTGCAGAAAACAACATTTAATGACATTTGCCAGTATCATTAAATCTGATTCTGATGATCATTTGTACTAACATTCTACCACCTCTCCCTGCAGGGATGAAACATTTTAGGAACAAGGCCCCTTTTATCTCTTTTTCATCTTGTAGTTAATAATTAGCATTCCTATTCGAAGCCAAATAGTTGATGAAGTCATTCCTATTGATTTTCATCTGTATTGTCATTGATTTAACTTTCAGATTCCTATAATCCTACAGCTCTGAGAGGAATATCACCTACAAGAGAACAATCCAGCAGGCTCCTCATTTGCTATAATTTGCACTCCCATCAGGTCTGACTGAAGTCCCACAAAAATTCCATAATCCCACAGTTCTCCCTTTTGATACTTGGCTAGTATGGCTCTAATTGTTCTGTCCTACTATATAAGTAATTAGGCAAATAGATGGAAGAATCAAGATTATTACACTTTCACTGGGGACATCATGAATCCTCTAAATCAGTGGTTCCCAACCTTTCTTATGCCATGGACCAATACCATTAAGCAAGGAGTCAGTTGACCCGAGGTTGGGAACCCCTGCTCTAAATACTGAGTGAGGCAGTCTCTATCTTTAGCCCAAACTGTATTGATAAGGTGCTGTTGCATAAACTTAGCAGGCTGAGCTACCTGGCACTTTAAAAGTTCAATCTGTTTGAATGATGAAACTGCTAAAGCCACAGTATGGAGACAAGTTACACAACAAGATGGGTTATTTTAAATAGTTTTTCCTCAAAACCTCTTAAAACATCCTATCTCTTACACTAAACTTAACCCCACTAGATTTAGATAGATCTGCCATGGCAATAGCTTCCCTACTATATAGCCTTCCTACACCCATCGTAATTTTGTATACGTCTCTCTTCAGCTTCTTTCAATCTCTTTTCATAACTGCAATGCTTCAGCAAGCAGCATCCTGGTGAATCTCCCATGTCCTCCACTCTAATCATCTCCTTATAACATGGCAACTAAAAGTGTACAAAGCTTATGGTATGCAGCTGAACAACATGGCGGTCACTACTTTTGATTCGGCCTACAACAGTGATGTCTTCAACAAACTTGTATATGATATTGGAGCTGTGCTTAGCCACACAGTTGTATATGTAAAGTGAGTACAGCAGGGGATTAAGTACACAGCCTTGTGGTGCACCTGAGCTGATGGAGATTGTGGAGAAGTTGTTGCCAATCTGAACTGCAAGTAAGGAAATTGAGGAGGTACTGAGGCCAAGGCCTTGAAGCTTATTGAGGTGGTATTGAATGTCGAGCTGTAGTCAATAAAGAGCATTCTGATGTATGCGTCTTCACTGTCCAGAATTTCCAGTGTTGAATGAAGACCAATGATATGGTATCTGCTGTGGACCTGTTGTTCCAGTAGAGAAACTAGAGCAGATCCAAGTTGCTTCTCAGGCAGAAGTTGATAAGTTTTATCACCAACCTCTCAAAGCACCTCATCACTGTGGATACAAGTGCCAATGAACGATAGTCATTGAGGCAGATTACCATGTTATTCTTAGGGAGTCACTGGTATAATTGGGTACCGCCAGATCACCGAAGCAAGAGGCTAAAGATATCGGTAAACACTCCAGCCAATTGAACAGCACAGGTCTTTAGTACTTGGTATGTACCCCATCTGGACGGAATGCCTCCCGTGTGTTCACCCTCCCCACCCACTGAAGGATGCTTGCACATCAGCCACAGAGACCGAAATCGCAGGACCATTGGGAACTGTGGGAGGTCATGATGATTCCTCCTTGGTTTGATGGTCAAAGTGAGCATAGCAAGCATTAATCTCATCTGGAAGTGAAGCTTTGTTGTCACCTTTGTCGCTTGATTTTACTTTAAAAGGTAAAAGCATTTAGGCCCTGACACAATTGTCAATCACTCTTGCTTGATTCGAGTTTGGTTCGGAATTGCTACTTTGCTCATGAGATGGCTTTCTAGAGATTGTACCTGGCATTCTTATAATTTTCTTGGTCACCCGCTTAAAGGTGCCGTACCAGCTTGTTTGAGAGTTAAGCCTGTCAAGTCCTTGAGGAGACTGTGAAAACTGTAGTTCATTAATTTGATTTAAGTACATTGCTTAAAGGGAAATTACATGCTGCAAATTGCAGTGAGAGTAATTCAAGAGAGGAATTGTTCGTCACCTACAGAATGTCACCTTGGTTCGCCAGTGCCATTTTGCTTATGACTGTGCCCCAAATTCCAGAACAGCTTGACTGCCTTTGATGGAAAGTCAAGACACTCAAGACATTTTTTTTTTAAAACACAATTTTTAAATAGCTTAGATGCTTCAGGAACATGTAAGCATTAAAATTGCTTAACAACATTTTAAAAATAATTATATCTGTTAAAATCCAATCTGCAAGAAATCAGAAACCTAGTTAAACTGGCAGTATCACCCATCATAAAAGCAGTATTATTCCTGGAAGAATGCCAGATATTTGTTGTAAAAGAGCTACAGATATTTACTCAAATCAGAGATCCTTGCTGACACTTCATTTCTGTCTAGGCAACTTGGAGAATGATTTTGTGATTTTTTTTTAGTTACATTTTGCACACTCCAACAGCAATTTGTAATTATTACGCTGGACTGCAAGAAGTGTTTGATTAACTTTGAACAAAATAATTCACACTTTGCTTAAAAGCTAGACTGCATAATGTGTTGATGGAAGGATCAAACTGAAGTGATGACATGTTTATAGCACTACTTGCCATTATTAATGGAAAGCCCAATTTCTTAAATTGCACATTTGAAACGCAGAACTGCTATCTGAAGCATAAATTCCCATGAGTTCACTGACTAAACTCCATTGATGTTATTGTTTGGTAATATCTATCTTTCAATCTAACAAGTCATGGACCACTAATAGGCATATTAAAAGCAGCTGCTTCCATTGAAAAGTTTGATAAAGAAATCTTTTCATCTGAAAACTGCACCAAAGTCCAAATAGAATAAAAGTACACTGCCTTTTAAGATCAAGATTAAAACAATTTGCATTTATGTGGAAAATTGACCACAGAAAATACACTGCAAACAAAAATAACATCGAGTTATAGCAGCAAAGTTTATCAAATAGTTAAACTACTAGCTAAAAGTGGAAAGAAAAGTTCAAATAAAATTGAGGGAAAACCACCTGCATTTGCCCAATCCAGATATTTGACAGGTTGGAAAAATTACACCATCTAGCTAACGGCTAATGTGGATGCTGATAATGAATGAAATGCAGAATAATGTTTTTAAATGATGTTATATCCATCCCAGAGGCATTTCTATTGCCAGCTACTCATAGAGTCACCTGTCAGTTATCTGTTCCAAAGGTGACAAGTATTAACATTTCCTGAATTTCTCCTCATGACTGAAGTTATCCCTCCTTTTATCCTCTTTTAATCCATTTAAAAGTTCTTTACTTGCTTCCTGAGGCGTATCAATCATGTGTCAGCTGAAGCAATCATTGGTGATTCAAAAATATATTTTGCTAGGACTTCACATTCTACGACTCTGCTTATAAACTTACAGATTTTTCTTAACTTTTTTCAATACCGTTTTCTGATGCTTTACTGATTTCAACACTATTATGAAATATCCCTTTTCATACTGTTATTCATATAATTGACTGATTTACACATCTGCATGCCAATTAGTTTTACACATCTGGAGTGATTAAAGATTGCTTACCTATTGAACATAAAAGGGCAGCCGGTGGCATAGTAGTTAGTACAATGCTTTACACTACCAGTGACCAGGGTTCAATTCCCACCACTATCTGTAAGGAGATTGTACAAGTTTTCTCCGATTTCCTCCTATAGTCATTTGGTAGATTAATTGATCATTGACCAGGCTAGAGTTAAGTTGGCAGCATGGCTGGAAGGCCCAGAAGGATCCATTCCACACTTTTTCTCAATATGTAAAAAATACCTAGGCAGTACATATAGAATCATCTATCAAATATACTTATTTAAAAGATATTCTGTAACTGGCATTTTAAATGTGAATTCCTGCCACATAAATAATTCACTTCAGTTTAAATTTGGTTTACCTAATTATACATATCATAGATGAGAATTGCTGATGCAGTTTGCCTATCTGCTCAGACACACTGGGTTCACTACTGCATTGTTGTTTCACAGCAAAGCTGCAAGACCAACCAGACAACTCATTAGCATTTAAACAGCACCACAGACAGGGACTGCTTTCCATGAGCGAAGGAGACGGATGGGTAGAGGTTTTTAAGTCATGAGGGTATTAGATAAGTAGATGGTCACAGCCTTTTCCTCAGTGTTTTACCTTTCTTTTCTAAAATGAAATGCCTTCCTTTGCCCTCTTAATCATACAACAGGCAGAAACTTTCACAATCTTAAAGGATCATCTCACAATGTCTGTCAAGCTATGCATTAACAAGTAACCCAGAGCAAGGGACAGCAACAAGCTCTAACTTTCTTCCATTTCCTAATCATTGTTCAGCACTTCTCAGCAGCACAGCAATGACATCTAGGGCAGGGAAGCTGGAGTTATTAATTCACACTCTATCATTTGAAACAATACAGTTTACTTACCTCATGCGCCACACTGTTTTTGTAATCAACTTAAACCTGCCAAATACGTACTGAGGTCACTAATGGCATTGGGGAAAACCAGGTTTTTGATAGATGCACAACTATAAATATCTACTGGATACCACCCATGCCTCAAGCTTGTACTAACCTTTTGCTGTCTTCGCTTTAGTGGTTGGTCTGCAAGGTGCAGCAGAGCACAACCAGAATCTGTGCCAACATCCACACACTGGCCTTTAAATGCTCATGTTCTTAGATGACCTTTCACACTACTTCCATATGACTCTGATCAGGGAAACAGTTGAAATGATTTCCATTAAAATTCAAAACAGTATTGTAGATTTATATGTACATTGAAATATACAGTGAAATGCAGTGTTTGTGTCAAATCAAGTCGAGGATTGTGTCCGCAGTTGTTGCATTCTTCCAGCAACAACACAGCATGCCCACAATGCACTAACACTGTGTGGAAGGAAACTGGAGAACCAGAAGAAAACCCACGTGGTCACGGGGAGAATGCATAAACTCCTTACGGACAGCAACAGGAATCAGACCCTGACTATGAGGCAAAGGAGAAGAATTAGGTCATTCAGCCCACTGAGTCTGTTCTGCCAATCTACCACGGCTGATCTATTACCCCCCTCCTCCCTGCAACCTTTGATACCTTTACTAATCAAGAACCCATCAACCTCCACTTTAAATGTACTCTATGACTCAGCCTCCACAGCAATGAATTTTACAGATTTACCAGCACTGGCTAAAGAAATTTCTCATCTCTCTTCTAAGGCGATGTCCTTGTATTCTGAGGCTGTGTCCTCTGGTCCTAGACTCCCCCACCATAGGAAACACCTTCTCCACGTCTACTCTATCTAGACCTTTCAATAAGTTTTAATGAGATTACCCTGCATTCTTCTAAACTCCAGCAAGTACAGGCCTGGAGCCATCAAAAGATCTTTATAAGTTAACCCTTTCATTCCAGAGATCATTCTCTGGGCCTTCTCTAATGCCAGCACATCCTTTCTTAGATAAGGAGTCCAAAACTGCTCACAACACTCCAAGTTCAATTTGGCCATTACCTTAAAAAAAACCCTGAGCATTACATCCTTACTTTAGTATTCTAATCCTCTCAAAATACGAACATTGCATCTGCCTCACTTATTATTGCCTCAACTTGCAAAGTAAGCTTTAGGGAATCCTGCACTAGTACTCCTAAATCCTTCTGCAACTCTTATTTCTGAATTAACATCCCATTTAGAAAACTCTACATCTTTATTCCTTCTGCCAAAGCGCATGAGCATACACTTTCCACCACCGTATTCAACTGCCACTTCTTTGCCCATTTTCCTAATTTGTCCTGCAGTCTCTCTGCCTCCTTGACACCACCTGTGCTTCCACCTACCTTAGTATCTTCTGCAAACTTGGCCACAAAACCAACAATTCTTTCATCCAAATCACTGATATATTATGTGAAAAGAAGCTGCCCCAACACCAACTCCTTCAGAACACCACTAGTCACCGGCAGCCAATCCAAAAATGCACCCTTTATTCCCACTCTTCACCTCCTGCCAGTCAGCCAATGCTCTATCCAGGCAAGTATGTTTCCTATAAAATCACAGGCTCATATTTTGTTCAGCAGCCTCACGTTTTATTTATTTATTGAGACAGTGCGGAATAGGCCCTTCCGTCCCGTTGAGACATTCCACCCAGCAATCCCCCAATTTAATCCTAGCCTAATCAAGGGACAATTTACAGCAACAAATTAACCTACCAACTGGCACACCTTTGGACTGTGGAAGCAAGCCAGAGCACCCAGAGGAAACCAAGCAGCGCCAGGAATTGAACCTGTGTCGCTTGCACTGTAAAGTGTTGTATTAACCACTATGCTACCGTATTGCCCCTGGTCACCTCGCTCATGTGCAAAAGCCTTCTGAAAATCTAAGTAAACATCCACTGACTCTTCTGTCTACCTTGCCAGTTATTTTCTCAAAGAATTTCAACAGTTTTGTCAGGTAAGATTTCTCCTGGAAACCATGATGACTTTGGCCTTCATGTGCTTTCAAATATTTCAAAACCTAACACTGTAATAGCGTTACACAACTGCTACGCTACCTTGCCCACCCATTTTTATGATGATTAACAACTCGATGCCAATGAACATTGCAGCCCTGAAAATATCAGCTTTGAAAGATATGAAGCTGAGGAGCTGGATACAAAGTGTATTCAGTCCCACATCTCCACGCCTTATGCAAGTAGCACCAAGTTCAACTGCAGAACAATGACAGACATGCCAACATCTGATTTCTTGCCCCCTTTCATACTACTGTACAAGAGAAAACATCAGAGTTCCTAAAAGTGCTGGCACAGAGTTGGCAGTTACAGAACTGACAGCCAGCCAACATGCTGTAGTGGGTAGACTGGCTTGACTCAGTTTTCCAACAATTAAATGGTCTCCACAATGCTTCCATCCAACAACCCAGCCAACAAATAACAGAATATATGCTGGCATTACACTTGTTTAGAGCCAGATGAACTATTTTTATTTGCAAAAGAAAATTAGTTATACATTTTATTAGCTGCTTGTTAGAATAAAGTTAATATGCATGCAATACAAGTTGTATAATACAGCTGGTCCTTGCTAGGTCTGAGAGTTATTAATTGGTCTTAATCATTTTTCTCCCCTTCTGCTTTAATTTTGCACTGCAAAAAGAGACTAAATTCACTTTTGAATGTTATTATTGAATTGACTTTGTCTTTTTCCAAACATTGTTTTCTAATTAATTACGACTACTTATACTGTACTCCATAGAATTTCAGTAGATGTTTTTATTGATTTTTTAACCTGCCATCCTATACATTTCCTTTTGAGAATGTTCTGTTTGTAGTATCGGTTAAGACTTATCTACTTTATGAAAATCCTCCGATTTTTAAAAAGAAATCGACCAACCGTTAATCTCTTTGCTTCAAGGCCACACCCCATAGCCTCAGTTTTTTGCGACCCCTGCACTGTACTGTTTGAACTACCTCCGTTTTCCTTCCTAAATCTAGTTATAAAAGTCGTAAAAATATTCCAACATTTTATAAATGTTGCTAGAAGCGTCAAATAGTTATTTATTTAGAGATTATAATATTGCACCTTTCATTATTCTAGAAGTCTAATGTTTTTAAACAGTTGTTTAACAAGGACATATAAACCTTGTGGGTATGCTTTACAGCCAAGTAGTTAAAATATTTTTTTCAGAAAGGAAGTCATAAAATCGTACGATACAGAAGGACGAGGAGACAATGTAGATCCAAACGTTCAAACGTTGTAGATTTGGGACTGGATTCAGCAATTCCAAAAGCTGTCCCGTAACTTGAGAGGACGAAATGCGCAGGCTTGAAATTAATGATCTTATGATGAAAACCCCATTCACTCCAGATGTCCAAGAGCATTTACACCACGCCTTAATCTGCAATTTGATTTCTTTGAAACAAAGAAAGCGAACTCAACATTTGAAATTATCCGAAAAAGACATTGTCAGAAGGGAATCTATTCCATGCGATGCAACAGTATTATTTCTGCAAAAAACACTGCTCGGTTTTTTGCTTTTTGAAAAGCATTGTTAATTCATAATTACGACCTTGCCAGCGATGTATATTAACTCCTTGCCACCTAACTGAAAAGAGCTGGTGTGGATGATAAACGGGCAATAACTTTTAGCGCAATAGCTAACAACAGAAGGTTACCAGTGACAACCATCGCCGGTTGTGTCCCTGTGTAAGGGAACGCCGGGTTCAGCCTTTGACCTTTGGATACAGGACAGGCTGTAGCAAGCGTCTCGGTCACATTACCTGCTGATGTAGTCGGCGATGCCGAGCTTCTTGGGCTTGGCTCCCTCGCCGTTGGGTAGTGCTGGTGGTGGCAGATCGACCCCGTCCGCCAGCTGCTCGGGTGCGCTCTGCCTTCGACTTACTTCCAGGGAGTTCCTGGAGTTCAGGCTGACGTCCGTCAACTCCGGTGTCTCACTGCCAACGGGCCCGGGGCTGTCAGGTGTTTCTCGATCTGGGCTGGCGGTATCCTCGCCGCTAGTGTCTTCGGTCCTGAGCTCCGGACGAGGTGCGGCGCCAGGCCGTTTCCCCGGTTCATCGGGCCCGGGTGTGGAGGTAGAAGTGGTCGGAGTGTTAGTGTTAGGTTCCCTCGGGGAGGACGAGGAGGAGAGCGACGAGGCGGAGGAGGAGGACGAGGCAGAGCCACCGGTCCGAGGCCGCGACAGCCCCGGCGAGTCGGCAGGAGTGAGTTGGAGCCCGGTGTCCCGCGGCTTAGCCGCCGTCGCCGCCTCCTCTCCCATTGAGCAGCAGCCGTTGATGATATCCCCTAAAGCAGAGTCGGTGCGAGTGTGGAAGTGTGCCGCCGCTCTGGAGGCGGCGGGCTCTCGCAGGCAGCTCTCATGGTGACTCTGGCGATAGATCATGCCCGACATCAAGCGGCCGCTCCGCCCGTACCGCGACGCGACGGCCTCGGCTACAGCCGGGTCCCGCCGCCCGTGCGCACCGGAACTGCCGCCGCGCTCGCAGGAAGCGGAGAGGCGGGCAGCGGCTGGCGAACCGCGCATGACAGACGGAGGGTCAGCTGACCCTGCCCGGGAGAGGTTCCGTGTCGCCCGTCCTCTGGGGGAGGAATATTTCTTGGATGTTGCCGTCTTCAATGGCCGCAATTAACAGTTCTAGGTACCTGAGATGATTTACCTTCAACACCTACTAAATACATTTCTGGCATTAGTAGGACAGCGCCCCAGTCATGAATTTAACAGCACTGTCATCGTGCCTAGCATATCTATACGAGCAAAGTTATCAAGATCTTGGGGAAAGGTTGAGTAGGGCTGAGTGTAACTGAATTTCAGAGTAGCACAGGCACTTGTGTGAGCTTGTACTTGTGGTTTTGCGATCACAGATGGGAATGAAGACATCCCTGTGGGAGGGTGGTCTGTAGAGATATTGCTTCTGCAAAAAAATAAAATGCTGATTAAAGGGTGTCTTCCTGGAAAGCGTGTGCAGAGAAGTTGTTAGCATGTTGAACGTTGCTCTCTTCCAGACACGTTAGATCGAATGAAAATGGAATCGCTGATCTTACATAATTATTTTCAGGCCACTGATTTTTGAGGGAAGACCTGCAGAAACTACTTGGAGATGTTTTGACTGAGATCTCAGTTTGGGTCAGTCAGCCAGATATTTTTATGTGATTTCTGTTGGAGGGACACAAGTACAATATCACACAGGTGCCTGTATTCTTCAAGGTGACGCCCCCCCCCCCCCCACTTCAGAAAACTTGACAGGAACTTTGAAGACTGCCTTTGGAGAGTTACGTTGTAAAAATCATGATTGTTGTCTTAGAAGTGTGTAGGAAGGCAGGAAACCTCCGCTGAGCATACTTTTTGTGCCAGGGTTGAGGACATGAACTGCAAGTATTAATCTTTCTAATTAAGCCAAAAACTGCTGGTGTACTGAAAACAATAATGAACGTCATGATTGCCCTGAAAACACTGGAAAAATATAACCACTATCTCTGCAAATGAGAAATCAACTTATGTTAGCGTCCTCTTCCAAGCTTACTTTCCTAGTACTAAGGACCTAAATTGCACAGTGACTTACATGTGTGTGCCTGGCATGGCACTCCCAAACAGACAAACTATTCTGAGCTTTGTCATAGGAAGAGGTTATCAGGTGAACAAAGAAAGAAAATTAAAGACATTCTTGAAGCCTGCTTGAAAACGAGCAACGACTCTGCTACTTAGAATCCTCAGACCATGTTTACTCAAAGTGAAGAAGGGGCATTCAAGATTGTATTGAGAGCCTTGTCTGTGGGTTGACAGGACATGAGTGTAAATGGTAGTAGGTCTCCTTCTCACAAAATACCTTCAACCTTCTCCTGCCCCATCTGTGCTGCAGACCCGGCATTGGCCTCAGAACCCACACAACCAGAATAGAAATAAGTCATTTCAGTTACAAAGAACTGTTTAAGAAAATGTAACGTGGCACTTTATTGCTCAGTGCTGCATTGCAGAGATCCAAGTAAAGCTCAAACAGGAAAGGGGAAACCTGTTTTAATACATTTCATTTCTGCATTTAATAAAAACCATTCAAGAATGCAGACATTCTTAGAAGCCACTAATGCCCTTTCAGCATGTCCCTGGCAACTTTCCACCATGAGGACATTTTGCACGGGGGCTCGACTCCTTTGCACACTCTTCTTAGGGAACCTGCACAGATACACCAGCATGGATTACCCATCAATTCTCCCAGTAATATAATGACTGCAGGTTCTGGTTGCAACCCTTCAAGGACTACATCCTGAGTTCAGAAAAATGGGGAGACATTCCTTGGTGCTGCCTCTTTTGTCAAAAGTCTTTACCCAGTTAAGTCTTTGCTTCTGATCTATTGAAGTGAACTATTTTGTGCTTTCTGAATTTCTGGTCAGTGACTTTTTCAGGGGAGCCTGTTGAAACCACTTGAAAATCTGATGTCTATGATCACAGGTTGAATCAGAACTGAACTTTACTTACAAATGTAGTGGAAACATGAAATGTGTCTGTTGCTTCAAATTAATATACAGTTCAAGACTTCTGTGGTACTGAAAGCTGATTTTACTGTGAAAGAACAGCTTTGGTTTTTATTAATATTAACAAGGTAAAAAAAAATTATCAGAACCAAACTTGGGCACTGATCTATTGATGCCACCTGGACAGCATGAGTGTCAGAAAGCCAACAAAATTCAAAGTAAGTTTACCATATACAACCCTGAGATTCATTTTCTAGCAGGCATACTCAGTAAATCGAAGCACCATAATAGAATCAATGAAAGACTGCACCCAACAGAGCAGAAGACAACAAACTGTGCAAATACAAAAGAAATAATAATAATAATAATAATAGCTAAGCAATAAATATCGAGACCATGACATGAAAAGTCCTTGAAATTAAATCCATAGATTTGTGTGATCAGTTCAATGATGGGGCAAGTGAAGTTGAGTAAAGTTATCCCCAATTTCACTCACAACATAAAGATGTGAAATTTTCACACCAAAACAAAATCTGTAATAACGAGCATTAAGTCCCATTGAAAATTCAGTGCTGTAAAATTCATTATACAAAGTTCATCTCATAGTGCAGTTATTTTATGTTGTTGCACAGATCAATTACTAAACTTCAGTTTTACTTTGGCAATGTTTCTCAAAGACAGCACAAAGAGTTTTACATTCTGCATTTATCCTTTCACTCTCTTCAGCAAGTCCAGACTCAACATGCTTTAGTATTGTTCCAAAGAGCAGCTTGTACATGATAATGCATTTAGGCTATATGGCAGCTATCAGTGTTGATCCACAGGCTGAATTTCAACCCATTGCTGCAATGTGTTTGGTATATTTATCATCAATTGCAGCACTGTAGCAATTCATCAAGATTACTTCAAAAGCCCCACCCAGCTCCACAAGCTCTACCTCCAACACTAGTAAAAGGACAAAAGAAGCAAGATCATGGAAACATAGTCACTAACAAATTACAAAAAAATGAAATTAGTCCCAGAGCATGTTTTCTTCATCAGCACTGCATGTAAAACCCTGGTGGATGGGCAACTTTCCAGTTGATCTGCATTGCACTGTCCAAAGATATATATAACATAGATCAGCTAGAAAGTTGGCTGCTGAAATTTATTCCAGACAAGTACAAGCTAGTGCATTTTGAGAAGCCAAATTCTGACAGGACATAGAGAGTAAACGGCAAGGATCTTAGGTGCATTGATGAAGAAGGCATTTGGTATGCTAGCCATTGTAGGCTGAGGCTAAGCGTATAAAACCATAAACACGAGAGAGTGTGCATATGCTGGAAATACAAAGCAACACACACAAAATGGTGGTGGAACTCAGTAGGTCAAGGAGCATCTATGGAAATGTATAGATAGCTGTAACGTCAACTATCTGTTCATTTCCATAGATGCTTCCTGACCTGCTAAGTTCCTCCAGCATTTTTTGTGTATTGCCTTAGAGTATACAAGTTGGGATGTCAGGTTCCAGCTGCACATAACATTAGTTAAAACCCGTTTGGAGTATTGTGTACATTTCTGGTCACACTGCAGGAAGGATTTGGTAGCAATAGAGTTAGTAGAGATTCATTGGGATGTTGCCTAGAATGGATGGCTGTAGTTGCAAGGAGAGATTGGAGAGGATGGATTTATTCTCCCTGGAACAAAGGAGGCTGAAGAATGACTTTACAGAGGTTTGTAAAATTTATAAGCAGCATAAATAGCATGGACGGTCAATCTTATTCTCAAGACAGTGGAGTCTAGAACTGGAGGGAATAAGATGAGTGGAGAGAAACTTGAAGGAGTTCTGGGAGGCTAATTCTTTATACAGAGCAATGTATTTATCTAGAGCAGGGGTTTCCAACCATTTTTACGCTATGGACCAATGCCATTAAGCAAGGGATCTGTGGACCCCAGGTTGGGAACTCCTGACACAATGAGCTGGAATCAGATGGTAGAGGCAGATACAATGAAGGTATTTAGACAGGAAAGGAATAGTGGGATATAGGTCTCATGGAAGTAATTATGATTAGCATTGATAGGCATCGCATTTGGCATCAACAAGGTGGGCCAAAGGTTCTGTTTCTGTACTGTATAATTCAATGATTGTACTAAGAGCTTTATGAACAAGTGTCTTAATGTGAAAAATATGAATTCACTGCTGTGACATGAAGATCCCCCACTGGCTGTCTGTGAGGCCCTACAGTAAGAGCAACGTCAGTGCTCCAAAATACCGGATGAAAAATTTGGTGCTTTACAGTTTCAAGTATTCCAATTTAATTCAAGAAGTGCTTACACTGGAATTTTCTAGACATCAGTTCTATTGAGGCCCATTTTTTAGCCATATAAAGTAATCTACCTGTGGAAAAAACTTAAAGAAAATTAGTTAATGATGAGAGAAGCAGCTGTCATATACTCAGGGGTCACAGTAGCCTTCCACTAAAGTTAATCGTTCTTTTAAAATCAAATCTTTCTATTTGAACATAGAAAACCTACAGCACAATACAGGCCCTTCTGCCCACAATGCTGTGCCGAATATGTACTTACTTTTTCTAAGTTCCATGTACCTATCCAGGAGCCTCTTAAAAGACCCTATTTTATCTGCCTCCACTACCATTGCCGGCAGTCCATTCCACGCACTCATCACTCTCTGCATATAAAATTTACCCCTTACATCTCTTCTGAACCTACTTCCAAGCACTTTAAAACTGTGTCCTCTTGTGTTAGCCATTTCAGCCCTGGGAAAATGTCTCTGACTATCCACATGATCAATGCCTCTCATTATCTTGTACACCTCTATCAGGTCACCTCTCATCCTCCATCGCTCCAAGGAGAAAAGGCTAAGTTCACGCAACCTATTCTCATTGGGCATGCTCTCCAATCCAGGTAACATCCTTGTAAATCTCTGCACCCTTTCTATGGTTTCCACATCCTTCCTGTAGTGAGGTGACCAGAACTGAGCACAGTACTCCAAGTGGGGTCTGACCAGGGTCCTATATAGCTGCAACATTACCTCTCGGCTCTTAAACTCAATCCCACTGTTGATGAAGGCCAATACACCGTATGCCCTCTTAACCACAGTCAACCTATTGTTCTAGATGAAGCAGGAATCCTCAGTGCCTCAGCCAACATCCCACAATCCTCAGTTCTCCATAAAATATTCTTTCAAGAACTTTTTTGTAGATCCTGCTGCCAACCAACCAGGTACCTACAGCTTGCTTTTCTCTCGGGCGCAAATGACTGCAAACTAATCACAGTCAGCAGGTTAACTTAAATAGGGTTATTCAAGTTGGAGGAACAACACCTTATATTCCGTCTGGGTAGCCTCCAAACTGATGGCAGGAACATCAATTTCTCAAACTTCCAGTAATGGTCCCCCTAACCTTCACCATTCCCCATCCCTTTTTCCCTCTCTCACCTTATCTCCCTGCTTGTCCATCACCTCCTTCTGGTGCTCCTCCGCCCTCCCCCCTTCTTCTTTCTTCCACGTCCTTCTGTTCTCTCCCAACAGCCTCACCCTTCTCCAGCCCTGTATCTTTCACCAATCAACTTCCCAGCTCTCTACTTCATCCCTCCCCCTTCTGGTTTCAGCTATCACCTAGTATTTCTCTCTCCCCTCCTCCATCTTTAAAACCTACTCCTCATCTTTTTCTTCTCCAGTTCTGCCGAAGGGTCTCAGCCCTAAATGTTAACTATACTTTTTTCCGTAGATACTACCTGGCCTGCTGAGTTTTCCAGTATTTTGTGCGTGTTGCTCAGATTTCCAGCATCTGCATATTTTCTCTTGTTTGTTATTTCAGTGGGGTTATCTCTGGTTTACCTTAGGCCTGTAGCTCAGCCACATGCTGCTTAATAGCTTTGAGTTAATACTAGACTATATCTTTAACAATGCAACACCATTGATCCAATTTTAGATTTTCACTATATTTAAATTTCCATGCATGATTGTTATTGCTAAAACTTCAAAAGTAAAAGGATTGTGACAGTTTTCCTGGATGCTTTTATTATGTTGTCTTGATCAATAATCAAAGGCTTTGAATGAAGATTATAGTATGTGAATGAATACAGTAACAGCTGCAACCTCAGCTACAGGCAACTCCCAACATATTCATTATTCTTTCCAATTAGAATGTTGTGTCTCATTTAGCATTTAAAAGGCAGTTTAGACAGGAGGAAAATGCTACTATGAAGTTTCATTTAATCACTTTCATCTTGTCTACTCTATTTAAAGAATGGGATATGGCAATTTTACTCCTGTTGATGTCCATTATTGAAAGACAGTTCCTGCAACAAGAAGCTTAAATGCTTATTTGCCAAAGATTCCTAAATGCCAATTTTCTTACCTTTGATTACTGGGCTAGTAGCAGTTATAGTCCTCTCTTCACAAACTAAAACATTAACATTTCCCTTTTATCATCTGGTCGATTTTAAAACTTTAAATATTTCCACGTAATTTTGTAATTCATTTGCAGTAACAAATTTACTTAAGAAGAATATTTCCAGTAAGAGTTCAGTATTTTACCAGGATATACAGTATATTCTGGTAGCAATTTGCCACTTTACAAGACTTTATTATTTCCAGAAGAAACCACATTCTCCATATCTTTACTCTCCATCTTATAGCCACGGGTTAGATTAAAGACATCTCTACCAATATGGGTTAACGCTGGATGTACTTATTGTATTACTGGTTGTCCTTCAATAAAATTGTTCCAACATGTGCAGATTATTGGCATTAAATATGCCTGTTATGTCTGTGAACCTCCAACTGCACATACCAATCCAATAAGCTTTGAACAAATGGTGAATTATGAGGAGTATTCATGACACATTACTTTATAATCATAGCTGTAAAATCCAGTTACATTAAGTGAATTAATGTGTATGTTCAACATGAAACTGAAGAGCGAATTTACTATTCTGCTATATCTAGGTTAGTTTATTTAGAATCAATTTGTGGATGTCAAATTTTGCTGCAAAGGGTTCAGTTCCCCCCCCCCCCCACCAATAATAGCAAGTGAAGCGTTCCAGCAAATGTAATGCAAATCATGTTAGCCTCCATTTGGGAAGGGCATGATCACACAGTGGATATAACAGAAATGTTAATGTCCAGAGAAAGGTACAAAGTCAACATATCTTGAGATCAATCAATAAGCAACTCTGAATTAACTCAAAGATGCAGCTAACAAAATATATACATCATTCATGGAGAATTAAATATTCAACAACTGATCACAACTTCCAAAGGGATCATTAAGCACTTACAGGTTAATTGCTTATTCATTAAATGAAGTTAATTTGATTTAATTAATGTCACAATCGGCCATATTAAAACAAACAGTCTGGAAACCACATTATATGTGCTATCAGATGCATGGGGATACAAACAAGTTCAAGTGCTGCCAAGAGAGCCATTCCACTTAAGTCCATACTTTATTGTTTACCCCTGTCCCTGACTAGGAGAGGAAGATGCTTGATAACATTGGAGCTGTCCCACTGAAACTGAAAAAAAGTTAGGACATATGAAGAATGTTAAAAGAAATGAAACAACATTATAAGAGTGTCAGAACCCAAAATACTTCAAACCATACTAAAATAACAGTGGAAGTTATTCATTAATAAGATCATAAGACATAAGACCAGAATTAAACAATTCCGCCTATTGTGTTTGCTCTGCCATTTCATCATGGCTGATTTATTCTCCCTCTCAACACCATTCTTCAGCCTTCTCCCCATAATCTTTGATGCCGTAACTAATCAAAAACCCATCAACCTCCATTTTAAATATACCCAAAGATTTGGCCTGCACAACCATTTGTAGCAATGAATTCCATAAACTCACTACCCCGTGGCTAAAGAAATTCCTCCTTATCTCTGTTCTAAATGGACATCCCTTAATTCTGTTGCTGTTCATCTGGTCCTAGATTCCCACCACTATAGGAAACATCTTCTCCACATCCAATCTATCTATGCCTTTCAAAATTTGACAGGTTTCAATGAGATCCCCCCTCATTCTTCTAAACTCCAGTGAGTACAGGCTCAGAGCCATCAAATGCAATTCATACGTTAAACCTTTCATTCCTGGAATCTTCCTCGTGAACCTCCTCTGGACATTTTCTAATACAAGCACATCTTTTCTCAGATAATAGGCTCAAAACTGCTCATAATATGCCAATCACAGTCTGACCCATGTCTTATAAAGCTTCACCAACACATCCTTGCTTTTTATTTTAGTCCTCTCAAAACAACTGCTAACATTGTACTTGCTTTCCTTACCACTGACTCAACCTGCAAGTTAACTTTTAGGAAATCCAGCACAAGGACTCCCGAGTCCCTTTGTACTTTTGTACCTCTGATTTTTCTTCCTGATCTACCAAGATGCATGACCATATACTTCCCTACACTATATTCCATCTGTTACCTCTTTGCTCTGTTATGAACCCCGTAACTGGGTCACTTACCAGCAAAGATCGAGAGGTCCGTTGAAGTCTGATGGTACTATTTTTAAAAGTCTTTATTTATAAAGGGGCACAAAAATAAGATTAATACAGACATTCAGATAATATACGTTGTCAATACTCAATCTAAAAAAGCAGGTATAATAATAATCATCAATTCAGCAATAGCTCTATCGTTTGTCTAGGGGATATTGTATTGTCTGATGGAAAGATAAAAGTCACTGTCCTTTCAAGTTGCAGCTCTTTGGGTTTAAGAGAGACGGTTTTAAACTTGCCTGGGTCTTTTATGAGGCCAATCTGTTGAGTCGGGGGAGTTGGTTCCCCGTTGTTAGTTCCAAGTCGTTTTCCGTGGTACCAGCCACCAGCTCCCTGGCAAGGGAACCGAATGCACATGGCTTCCTTCAAATGGCTTCCTGCTATTACGGGATCACTAGCGTTTCTTCTGGTGCGTCTGAGGGGATGTCCCTACAGCCCCTCTTTTATCTTAACTCGCAGGGTAGTAGATGTCAATCAGGTTGGGGTGATGCAATCCCTCTCTCTCAACCAGCCCACTTTGCCCGAGGGCTTGCACGTAGCATAGTCCCCAATCCACAAACGTTGTCTCCAGGAGACAATGGCCATGTCTCTCTCTCTCTCTCTCTCATTTCCTGGGTCCTCTGACCCAACCCAATAATGCTCTTGCGATTCTCACAAAGGAGGGGGCTACCCCGCACCCTTCGGCCCCTCAGAGCTGTGGTACATTCATAACAGCTCATTCTCCCAATTTAAATCCTTCTATAGACTCCATACTTCTTCACATTATCTGTCCCCCAGCTATGTTTGTATCATCCACAACCCTGGCCATATAGCCATCAATTCCATCATCTAAATCATTAACATCTGAAAAAGTGGTCTGAAAACTGACCCCTGCAGGACAGCACTAGCCACTGGCAGCCAACCAGAAAAAGCGTCCTTTATTTCCACTCTTTGCCTCCTGCCGGGCAGCTGATCTTCTATCCATGCTAGTACCTTTCTTATAATACCATGGACTTTTATCTTGTTAGGCAGCTTCATGTTGGCACCTTGTCAAAGGCCTTCTGAAAATCCAAGTAATCAACATCTACTAACTCTCCTTTGTATGTGTTCTCCCTTCCTTTGTTATTTCCTTAAATAACTCCAACAGATTTGTCACCTTCAACGAAACCATGTTAACTTTGGCCAATTTTATCAGGTGCCTCCAAGTACCCCAAAACCTGGTTGTTAAGAATGGATTTAAAACATCTTCCCAACCACTACAGTTAGATAACTGGCCTATAATTCCCTTCCTCCCTTCTTAATGAGTTGAGTGATATTTGCATTTTTCCATTTCTCCAGAACAATTCCAAATTCCAGTGATTCTTGAAAGATCATTACTAATACCTCCACAATCTCTTCAGCTACCTCTTTCAGAACCCTGGTGTGTAGTCCATCTGGTCCAAGTGATTTATCTACCTTCAGATTTTTCAGCTTCCCAAACATCTTCTTCTTAGTAATAGCAACTACACTGACTTCTGCCCCAACACTCATGAATTTCTGACATGCTGCTAGTGTCTGCCACAGTGAATATTGATGCAAAATACTTCTTAAGTTCATCTGTCCTTTTTTTTGTTTCCCCATCACTACTTCTCCGTGTCATTTTTCAGCAGTCCAATATCCACTCTCACCTCTTTTTTACTCTTTATACTGTACATCAGAAAAAAAAACTTTTGATATCATCTGTTATATTAATGGCTAGCTTACTTCCATATTTCATCTTTCTCTCCTTTTAATTGCCTTCTGTTGTTTTTTTTTAAGTTTCCCAATCCCCCCATCTTCCCACTGATTTTTGCTATATTATGCTGTCACTGACTTCCTTTGCCAGCCACTGTTGCATATTCCACCCTTAGAATATTTCTTCATCTTTGGGATGTATTAATCCAGCATTTTTATAATTCCATCCAGAAACTCCAGCCATTACTGTTCTACCATCATCCCTGCTAGTGTTCCCTTCCAATCAACTTTTGCCAGCTCCTCTGTAATTCCCTTCACTCCACTATAATATCGATAAACATTGATACATGTGACTTTAGCTTCTTTCTCTCAAGTTGCTGGATGATTTCCATCATATTTTGATTATTGTCTCCTAAGGGTTCCTTTATCTTAAGATCCCTAATCAAATCTGTTTTATTGCACAACATCCAATCCAGAATTGCCTTTCCTCTAGTGGGTTCAGTCACAATCTATTCTAAAAAGCTATTTTGTAGGCATTGAACAAATTCCTTCTCTTGGGAACCAGCAATAAACTGGATTTTCCCAACCTACCTGCATATTGAAATCCCCCATGACTATCATAACATTACCCTTTTTACAAGCCTTTTCTATTTCCCATTGTAATTTGTATTCCACATCCTGATTACTGTTTCCACCAGGTTCTTTTTATCCTTGCAGTTTCTTAATTCTGCCCACAAAGATTTTCCAATCTTCCAATCCAATGTCACCTCTTTCTAAGGATTTGATTTCATTTTTTATCAACAGAACCACCCCATCTGCTCTGTCTACTTAACCATCTTTTCTATACAATATCTATCCCTGGATGTTAAGCTCCTATGAGCTATTGATTTCTTTGTTTAGGAAGCCGTGCAGGCAAAATCAGAGGTAATGGTGCAGCAACCAAAGGTTTAGAATGAAATTCTGACACCAGGTTTCTGCTCTCTGGAAAATTTTACATACCCTATCTATTCTGAATGCTGTGATCTCAATCAAACTTCCTGTTGAGCCAATCTGTTATATCAGATTTTTCAACCTCTGCAAAATCTATACCTCTGAAAATAAACTTAAATCCAATCAATCATTTTGAGAAACAAGTGTAAAATAGGCAGATTTTAGAATCTAAATTCACAGATACATATATCAAATATTCAATTGGATTGGCAACCATGGATTAATATAAATCTGTGCTTTGGGAGTGGAGTGGAGAAAAAGGAAACAAACAACATTATTCACATCTTTGGAATAGAATTATTGCTGCTTTGGTTTCATGCAGGTGAGTCACTTCCCTTGGCCTGTTGTCTTAATTTGTCAAAGGTCCACTTAATCGGTTTCCAATCCCTATACTTATGAACTACACAATCAACTATGCCTCTGTGAAATGTAGCTCAAGTACTGGATTTCATTCTAAAAATTTTAACTCAAGTACATCAAGTTCTTCTGACAATGGCTGAGGCAAAAGTCCATAGAATGATTAAACTCTGTCTATAGGTATTGGAATTATCTAGAGTTGCTCAATGATTCGAAGGAGCTTTCAGGAAGGTTCCTTCTCCTCAGTTAATCAGAAGCAGAATCAGATTTATTATTATTGTCATATATTATGAAATGTGCTATTTTGTGCACAACATCAAAAAAAGACTCCAAGTTACAATAATAATTAAATAAATAATGCAATAAAGGAATAGTGGGGCAGTGTTCATGGGTTCATAAACCATTCAGAAATCTGATGACCGAGGGGAAAAATCTAAAATGTTGAGTATGGGTCTTCAGGCTCCTGTACCTCTTCCTTGGTGGTAGTAATGAGAGGAGAGCATGTCCCAGATGGTGAAGGTCTTAATGATGGATGTCGCCTTCTTGAGGAACTAACTTTTGAAGATGTCTTTGATGGTGGGAGGCTTGTGCCCATGATGTAGCTGGCCTCTGCAGCCTCTTTTGATATTCTGCATTGGACCCTCCATACTAGGGAGTGATGCAGCCAGTCAGAATGCTCTCCATTGTATCTCTGAGTCAGTAGGTTCATTTTTCTGGGAATTAACTTGCCTCATGGAGAGGAGAATTTGTTTCAAACCTTAGAAATGTTTGAAGCTTCAATGTGCCAAGTAAAACCCTGCCCTGTCCATCTGTATGAAGCACTTCCAGGTTGAACAATACAAAAAAAACACTAACTAGATTGACTTCATGGTCATGGAGATAGAAGCCCTGCTAAAAAAAAAGCAAGCTCTTATGGAGGAAGAGTGTGGCAGAGAATGCCAATTTTCTGAGGTTTTACAGCACCTTCTGGTCTTGTCATCCAATATTCTTTCATGATTACAGCCAAAATACTAAAAAGGAAAACTGGATTACCAACCTTCTGCTGAGGAGAAACAAGCACCTTTTGAGGGTCTGGGCTCAGCTCAACAACTACAGCAAGTATCAGAATAAGAATTTGAAGCCAAAAGCAATGCACTGAGGAAGGCAAGGGAAGAGATCTGCAAGTGTCTAATGAACTCCACTGTCTGTCAAGTAGAGGATACCAACTTCTACATGCCCCCTTTCACATTGACACCCAGAGTATGCTCAGGGTAATGCAGAGCATAGCTGCGGATTGTACGTAAGTGAGATATTCCTAGGACATCTAGGGTTCTGTCAAGCCTTCAAGGTATCTCAGCCCGAATTGAGTGTTCACGGCAACAACCCTGCAAACTCCGCAACTGCTTTGACGAGACCCTCAACAATTCAACAGAGAACTAACTGAGCTCTTAGAAAGGAGCAGTTCCCCTGGACCTAAGGCTACAATTGTTTCCAAGATTTGAACTAAATTCTGAATCTAGAATTAGTAGTCAGGAGATTTGAATTTCATCTAGGGAAGCACAACAGAGGTGAGGAGGAACTAGTTCATAGGTTTAAAGTAAGAGTTAGTGCCATAAGTGAAGGGGTTAACACATGGGGAGCATTTAGCAGCTTTGGGCCTCTACTCAGTAGAATTTAGAAGAATGGCGGGGGATCTCATTGAAACCTACTGAATTTGAAAGGACTAGATAGGGTGGATGTGAAGAGTATGTTTCCTATGGTGGGGGTATCCAGAACTAGAGAGCACAGCCTCAAAATTGAGGGGTGACCTTTTAGAACAGAGATAAGGAAGGATTTTTTAAGCCAGAGTGTAGTGAATCTGTGGAATGCTCTGCCACAGATGATGGTGGAGGCCAAGTCTGTGGCTATTTTTAAGGCAGAAGTTAATTGTTTCCTGCTTAGTCAGGGCATCAAAGGATATGGTAAGAAGACAGGTGTGGGATCTGTGTGGAATCTGGGATGGCAGGGCAGACTCAATGGGCTGAGTGGCCTAATTCTGCTCCTAGTCTTATGGTCTTATGGTCAGGTTCTGAAAATTATTTTTAAAAGTAACTTCCAGGCATACCTACCCCTCTACTTTCAGCACTCATGTTTCGCTGGATCACACTGTATTAATATTTCTTTCCTCCACCCACAGCACATTGCTATGCAAATGTAGGAGCACTTGTCCTTTTGCCTCTTTCTTCCCCATTGTCCTGGATCCCAAGCACCATTTCTGGATGAAACAATAATATACTTCCTTCAATTAAGCATACTGTATTCAATAATTACGAATGAGGTTTCCTCTGCAGTGGGGAGACCAAACACAGAATCTGAGTCTGCTCTACAGAACAGCTGAATTCCTTGCACAAGTATAACTCTGAGGTTTCAGTTGTCACTTTAATTCTCTATCTCACCCTTACTCTCATTTTATTCTCCCTTGCCTCCTATACTGCTCTAATAAAACTCAAAATATGTTTGAGGACAACTAATGCCTTCAGACTCCAATTTCTATCATTACAGATATTCAGAAATGTTTCTTACCATCTTGTTTCATTTTGCGTGATCCTCCTCTTTCTCTTAACTGAAATGCTCCATCCCAGGCAACATCCTGATGGATCTCTTCTGCTTTCTCTCTAAGAAATCGCATCCTTCCCACTCTATGGTAACTAGATCAGTACTCTAGTTGTGGCCTAATTTATGTTTTATAAAGTTGTACCATAACCTCCCAGCTCTTGTATGCTCCTACTAATGAAGGGATAGCTTCTTCACCATCTTAACTACCTTTGTTGCCTTCATAGTTCCTCAATATTCCCAAGGCCCTAAATTGATAGTGTACAATACATCCCACCCTTATTAGCTCTCTCAAAGTGCAACACTTTAGACTATCATAATTAAATTTCCTATGCCTATTTTATCAACTGTAACCAAATGCTATTTTCCTCAATAACAATACCATTACCAATTTTCATGTCATCTGCGAGCATTCCCATCATACCTCCGACATTGATAATATGACTGATCCCATCCCAGGGGTTCCAGTGTATATCAAATAATAATTGTATCTTGTGTGGTTGAAATCTCAGGATGCCCCATGCTAATTGTTTGTTTCAGTGCCCTTAAAGTATAAGTGTTACTTTTGAAAGTGTGAGATAGCTAATTTTGTTCGTATTACTAATTAAAGTCACTTCCTGCTTGTATTACTGGCCTCTGTCCTCATAATTTAGGACAAAATTTGCCTAACAATCCCTTACAATGACCTTTTGCTTCAGTCAATAGAGCATGGTTTCACACCCCATTCATTCTTCTTGAGTGCGTAATCTAGACTGACACACTGATGTAGTGTGGAATGAATTGTCAGAGCTTTTTTCAATAAGAGATTTTTAGACCAAGAGGTACCTTCTATCAAGGATGTACACTACATCCATGGCACTGAAGAACAGGGAAGCTCTCTCAACGTCCTTCAACTGAAACTACCAAATACACTATTTAGAAGATGTGGGAGGAAGTCAGCATTTTGTGTGTGTTGTTCTGGATTTCAAGCATCTGCAGAATCTCTTCTGTTTATAAATACATTATTTATCTATTTATCTCTCATTACTTTTGACTATACTTGGCACATCCCAAGTGTTTTATAAATGCTTGTTTATTCATTATTTGTAGGTGATGGCTGCAACTTGCACAAGGTGTAGCATAGTGGTTAGCACAACTGTTTTACAGTACCAGTAACTCGAGTTCAATTCCCGCCACTGGTGATACACACATCCCGTAAATGGATTTTAAAAAGTTGCCAGTAAGGAGCCTGTCCGTTCTCCCCGTGACTACATTGGTTTCCTCTGGGTGCTCTGGTTTCCTCCCATGTTCCAAAGGTGTACTGGTTGGGAGTTATTGTAAATTGTCCCATGATTAAGTAAGAACTAAATTGGGTGATTGATTGGTGGTGCGGCTCAGAGGGCTGGAAGGTCCTGCTCCGTACCGTATGTTAATAAAAAATCGTTTGTATCTACAGGTCCATAACATCATCTTCATGCCACAAGATGTCACTATGGTGCTTTTGTGAAAAATACTTGTCCAATTTCAATCCTGTTATTTGAAGGAAATTAGATTAATTTTGATGGATGAATTAAATAAATGGCCACAGATATTTATACATTAGCTTGCAAAGCATGTACATCAAATGTACATTTTAGAACAAACTAGTTTTCATTTTATTTTATGTACCTTCAGATATGGAAAGGAGGAATACTTTGCACATACAGTTCAGTAACATTGATGATAGCTAATACCCTTGGGTGAATAAATCATATCCCATTGTCCAGTACACTGATAAGTACTGTTTTCTATGACTATACGAATCTTAATCTTAGAATGATAAATAGCCTCTGTGAGGAAATAAATTATTTATCATAGATCACAGCTGATCACAATGAGTGTATAAATAAATCCCATGAGGTTATAAGTAACATGCACTGGATCACTGATAAATTTATAAGCATTTAGATAATTTTCTCAGGTTTTTGATAATGCCCTTACTTGTGTAAATGATATCTTCTGGAATCTTAGTAATCTTCCTTTCTTTTCCTATTCTACTACATGTTATAATCCAGATAATTTTAATCTTGAATATGTTCCTAAATCTACTTTCGAATTTATTACACTTGTTTTACCATGACTATTTTTGTCTACACTGTTAAGTGTTATACTAATGATAAACGGGTTGCTTTCTTACTTCCGTCCTAACCTTTCTCAATCTTTTTTATTAAGTTTTGAGTAGATAAACATAACAATGATAATAATAGAAAATCGGGATTACATTAATAATGGTTAACATATACAGAAACAGACTCCGAGTAACATGTGTAATCTAAGCCTCCCAATCTCTTAGTAACTAAACATGAAAAGGATTCCAAAAAAACTTTTTTATTTTAAACCTTTCTCGATTTTCTGATATTTCATTTTCTACAGTACCTAGCAAGCAGAAAGGCATCTTGGACTTTCAAAGTGGTCTGCAAAAGAGTAACATCAAATTTTGTGTAACAACTCATTCTTAACCAAGTTGATGTCAAATCCTACCTTTTTCCACTACCTAAACCAATTCATGTCCTTTGGTACCACTGTATTGAATTTGATAGTCACACCTGGAGTCCTCATCTGAACCACAAAAAGACAGTCATGAAATCTATTCTGATCATAGAAAGAAAAGACAACTTGTTCACCAAGCTGCATATTAGGGTGCCTGGATTATCATGGTGATATACATTTACTCTTCCTTGCTTTCTTCTTCTCTTCATTCTCATCCATCCAGTAGTCATGGAAGCTTCTTTCAGGACAAGAAGAAGAAAGTACAGAAACAAACCCAGGGTGATTCAAACTGATCTGGGATGTTCCATTTAGCTCATTCCAATCAACTTCCTGTAACTTTCTGTATCCAATCTGGGACTAGCTCGTAATCATGTGTTGCCTTCAAATACCTTTCTTCAATTCAAAAAATAGAGTTTGGTGAACATTTTTACAAAGCATATAAGATAAAAATACTTTATCCAAGTTATTGTTTGATTAACAATATTTAATTAAAGGCCGGTTTTGCGGTAGAGTGAGCCAACTATTAAGAATATTTGTGAAGGAATAAATTACAGGTTTCCCTCACTATCTGAAAGTAGAGCATTCCTATGAAACCATTTGTAAACCGAAATGGCGTAAAGCAAAGAAGCAATTACCATTAATTTATATGGGAAAAATATTTGAGCGTTCCCAGACCCAGAAAATAACCTATCAAATCATAACAAATAACACATAAAACCTAAAATAACACGAGCATATAGTAAAAGCAGGAATGATATGATAAATACACAGCATATATAAAGTAGAAATATTGTATGTACGGTGTAGTTTCACTTATCAAAATCAGGAAGACAGTGAGCTAAAATCTATTTGGAGAAAAAAATTGGCACGTACATGCATACGCATGTACACACATGCGCACACAACTGCCCACACAAGGCTTCACGGTCATGGTAGTCTTTCTCGGGGTAAACACCTGTATAAAATGGGCACTTTTTCTCATAAAAGCGAAAATCCTCTTTAGTTAGTGAAAACCGGTACTAATGTAGGTCTTTCGTAACAGCGAGCTACTGTACTACTGAGAGAACTAAATTGCATCACATGAAATATTTAACCTTGTTGAAATATTTCAGTTTGCTTAAACATTGTTTCTTAAACTTGTGCATTTCAGTTATTGATAACATATTATTTGTTTAAAAAAGTAATTTTGAACAATTCTAGTACATGTCATCTGAGAAGCTTTTCTCTTTGGAGCGAGAGAGGATGAGAGGCAAATTGATAGATATGTATAAAATTATAGGTGATGGACAGCCAGGACTTTTTCCCCAGGATGGCAATAGTTAATACCAGACAACATACTTTTAAGGGGATCAGTGGACAGTTTAGGGGAGATGTCAGACCTAGAAAGCACTGGTGGGTGTGGTAATAGAGGCTGATCCACTAGGGACAATTAAGAAACTTCTAGGTAGCCACACAGATGAAAGAAAAATGGAGGGTTATGGACAGTATATAAGTGAGGGGTTAGATTGATTGTGAAGTAAGTTAGAAGACAGGTACATGATGGGTTGAGGGTCCATGCCATGCTATACTGTTCTATGTTTTTCTATATTCTAGTTACAGATATTCATTGATTTACAATCATTCTACTTACAAGTTTCACAATGATGCCATTAACATCTTGGTGTATGTCTTAGAGCTACTCTTGGGTATGTCTGCAAATCTGTCACTCTGCAAAAGCTGTACTGAAGTGCCCATAATATACCACACAGACTTTCCAATTTATAAACTATCATTCAGCGCAACATTTTCCAGGAATGCAACCCTTTCATTAATTTGGGCATGGTTGTAGTTCAGTAAGTTTACTGGCAACTTTTACATGAAACTTAATTGTAAATTTTACAAAAGTTGTCTTCAAGTGATTTGGAGTTAATTGAATTAGGACAGGTAACTACAATGTATTCCCATGCTGAATTCCAGTCCTTATTTTTATACAATATTTTCATTTCACGTTCATATTTAAGTATCCAACCACGAGAACTTGAGACAGAAAAATTGGAGGAAAGGAATTTCCATGTAGCAAAGGCAAAGAATTTCTAACACACATTGACAGGAAAGCCTCCCTTTGTTAAATGAGATGGTTGTCACTGGCTGTCCAAATCTTAGTCATCTTACTTTGTGCTTGGTGTGATGCCAGACAGTGAACAGAGTTCACCGCACACTCCACTCCATCCTTTCATGTTCCACAGCAATTTCAGATTATTTCACTTTTACTTGGGTTTCTTGATGCCACAATCAGTCAAATATAATGTCGAAATGATAGGTAATCACTCTGTGGTGAACTACATATACCTGTCTGGACATGCCCCTCTGCTGACTGCTCCTCTGGCTCCTCCCACAGACCCCTCTATAAAGGCGGTTGGAGGCACTGCTCCCCCCTCAGTCTCCAGGATGTTGTGTGGTCATTTCTTGCAGCTAATAAAAGCCTGTCGTTTGCCTCCCGTCTCTGAGAGTTATTGAGGGTGCATCACTCTCCTACCTTACTCCGGAATCTTGTTCTTTTGTTCTTGTTTGGGTAACATTACAGGAAGATGTAATACTATGCCACTCTAATGGAACAGAAAGCCATGAGAGTTGTAAGCGATTAGCTCTAGAAGATGAAAGTATCATTGAAAGTGCTGTCTAATGATATGTCGGGAATAGCAACATAAAAGATATGACAGAAATAAGTACACTGGAAGATAAAGGTCAACATAGTAGTGTAATGGTTAGCCCAATGCTTTACAGAATAGGCGATGTGGGTTCAATTCCCGCCACTGCCTGGAAGAAGTTTTTAATTCTCCCTGTCACTGCGTGGCATTCTGCCAGGAGCTCAGGCTACCTGGTCATTACAAATTGTCCCATGATTAGGCTAGGATTAAATTAGGGGTTGCAGGCCAGCTCGAAGGGCCAGAAGGGCCGTGCTGTATCTCAATAAGTAAATAAATTGCACAAGCGGGAAACAAGGCATTCATGTACAAGATTGCATTTAAATGCATTATACACTTGTTGGCATAGCAATTGTCAGTCTTTGATGTATTTATGTACATTCAGTCATGCATACGCCATTACAAATGGAATTGCAATGATAACAATATCTAGCCCAGTGTATAATATCTTACAATCTACAAAGTTCAAATTTCAAAGTAAATTTATTATCAACGTTCATATACGTTACCATATACAAACCTGAGATTCATTTTCTTGTGGGCATATTCAATAAATACAATAACTATAATAGAATCACACCAGTAAGAGTGGTGAATCGGCATGTAAAAGGCAACAAGACATCCAGAGTCCTTGAATACGAGTCCACAGTTTGTGGTAACACTTCAGTGATGGGCAGGTGAAATTGAGTGAAGTTATCTCCTCTGGTTCAGGAGTCTGATGGTTGAGGGGTAATAACTGTTCCTGAACCTGGTGATGTGAGTCTTGAGGCTCATGTTCCTTCTTCCTGATGGCAGAAGAAAAGCAAGCATGGCCTGGGTGATATGGGACCCTGATGATGGATGAAGATGAGAAAATCTGCTGATAAAGGTCTGCCTTTTTTCCCGTCCTGATGAAGGGTCTCGACCCAAACCATCGACTGTTTACTCTATTCCATAAATGCTGCCTGGCCTATTGAGTTCCTCCAGCATTTTGTGTGTGTTGCCCTGATGATGGATGCTTCTTTCCTGCGACAGACAGTCAGACAGACAGACAGACATACTTTATTGATCCCGAGGGAAATTGGGTTTCGTTACAGCCGCACCAACCAAGAATAGTGAAGAAATATAGCAATATAAAACCATAAATAATAAAATAATAAGTTAATCATGCCAACTGGAAATAAGTCCAGGACCAACCTATTGGCACAGGGTGTCTGACACTCCAAGGGAGGAGTTGTAAAGTTCGATGGTCACAGGTAGGAATGACTTCCTATGACGCTCAGTATTACATCTTGGTGGAATGAGTCTGGCTGAATGTACTCCTGTGCCTAACCAGTACATTATGGAGTAGATGGGAGACATTGTCCAAGATGGCATGCAACTTGGACAGCATCTTCTTTTTAGACACCACTGTCAGAGAGCCCAGTTCCACCCCCACAACATCACTGGCCTTACGAATCAGTTTGTTGATTCTGTTGGTGTCTGCTACCCTCAGCCTGCTGCCCCAGCACACAACAGCAAACATGATAGCACTGGCCACCACAACCTCGTAAAACATCCTCAGCATCATCCGGCATATATTAAAGGACCTCAGTCTCCTCAGGAAGTAGAGATGGCTCTGACCCTTCTTGTAGATAGCCTCAGTGTTCTTTGACCAGTCCAGTTTATTGTCCATTCGTAACCCCAGGTATTTGTAATCCTCCACCATGTCCACACTGACCCCTTGGATGGAAACAGGGGTCACTGGTGCCTTAGCCCTCCTCAGGTCCACCACCAGCTCCTTAGTCTTTTTCACATTAAGCTGCAGATAATTCTGCTTGCACGATGTGACAAAGTTTCCCAATGTGACAATGCTCCATGTAGATGTGCGCAGTGGTGCGGAAGGCTTTACCGAGATGGAGTGGGTTGCATCCACTACTTTTTACAGGATTTTCCATTCAAGGGTATTGGTGTTTACATACCAGGTTGTTACAGCTAACCTTGGAAGCATGACATGAGAGAGCAGGTCACTGATGATGGAGTCAGTAGCAAAGGTTGTGGTCAGGGCTAAAGATGAAGTCTTTGATCTTTCTAATCTTCAACAAGTGATGGTGGAGAGATAGAGTTACATTGTTCTAAGCCTATATGTAGACTCTTACTCCACTCAAACTATATTGAAGACAGTTCTCAGTTAACTGGAAAGAGTTGCTGAGGGGAATAACTTTTGTCATGACAGTTTCTTGCCCAGCACTTTCTGCAGAATAATCTCATGAGCTGCTATGCCCTAAAGATATTGCCTTTCCCTTACCCAAACATTTAATACTGATTTGTAGTGATGCTGATCATGTTAAATCTGTAGCATTGTTGTATTATTTGGAATAATGCAATGGCTGAGGGTATTTCTGAAGCTAAACAAAAAATGTACCATCTTTTGTAGAGCTATCATTCAATTTTTAATGGATTTTTTTTAGGAATTAATAGTTCCTTAGTTTAGGTTTGTGATATATTGTAGATGAGTTTATATGTCATGTTTTATGCTTTTCCATTGTAAAACAAAACTGAAGCCTTTTAGGACCTGATGCTGTCAGTTTATAGCAAAGTTCAGATTTTCACATTCACTATTGCCAGAACTCGATTATTCTGCAAATATCAAAAGCAATTAAGGAAGAAAATCTTTTACAATATTCTGAATGGCTACAGATGTAAATTAAGTGAACAATGTTGAGAGAATGAGTTCCCATCTGAAAGAGGATATTGTAATTATAAATTATGTAGAAATGACAGCACAGAAACAGGCAATTTCCTTTCATCAATCAACGCTGGCATTCGTGCATCACAATCCTGCCAATCCTTCTTCATATCATTTTTTCCATATAACCATTTATTATTTACTCCTCTACTTTCAGAAATGTCACCAGAAACTGCTTTACAGAATTCTAAATAACAATTTTATAAAATAGTCTTTAACGACTGTTCTAGGTGTGCTTGAGTAGAACTGAAATGTCATTAGAATTTCCATAATGGTTCCTCCTTTGACTCTATTGTCAGTTTCTGCAGGAAGATTCTTAACCAAAGTAAAAGGCTATGTGAAATAATTAATTTTAAGCAACATTTAATTTTAAGTACTAGATGTTCCATTTAACATCCAATTTTAATATTCAAATTCTGCATTTTGTCATATTTTCTGAACATAATGAAAATATAACACAAATATTGGCATATTTTTGAAACAATATAAAGTGAATTTGTAAGTAGCTCTCTTTAAGCAAGCTTTAGGAGAGTAATAGAGTTAACCAGAGGCTAGTGAATCTATGGGATTTGGATAGCTGTGAAGACCAAGTTATTGGGGATGTTTAACGCAGAGGATAATAGGTTCTTAATAAGGGCATCAAAGGTTTTGCGGGGAATCAGGAGAATGGGGTTGAGAGGGATAATAAATCAGCCACGATGTAATGGCAGTGCATACTTGAATAGCCTAATTCTGCTCATATGCTATATGGTTTTCTGGCCTTGTAATCTTATTTGTTGTATTACAATGCAAAAAGTATCAAATCTTCTTCAAAAAGGTCAGATGGAATTAACATTTCAGTTAGAGAATACATTCAACTCATGTTCTCTTTCCACAATGCTGTCTAGCCCAGTATTTTCCATTTTCATTTCAGATTTCTGGCACCTAAAGGTTTTCCTGATTCACATCTACTGTATATATATCCCTAACATGTAACTATGTTTCATGTATTTTCTGCAATGTCTCTGTCATGAAACACAAGCAATGGTAGCATTTTGCAGTTTGAGGCGTTCTGGAGTTTGGAGCACATTTCTGGTGCCATTCTGCAAGGAGTCTCCATATGTCCTGCCCGTGGAACGTGTGGTTTTTCCAGGACCCTTGTTTCCTCCTACAATCCAAAGATGTGCTGGGTGGGTTAATTGGCCATTGTAAATTGTCCCATGATTAGGTTAGGTTTAACCAAGTTTGTAGGGGGTTGCTGGGGCACTGTGGTTTGAAGGACCAGAAGTGCCTGCTCCCCACTGTGTCACTAAATATATAAAAATAAATAACATTTCTTGACCATCAAATATTTAAACAGCTGCTTGGATGTAAATATCTTGGCCCATTTAAGAAAGTCCGAGCAAAGGATAAAAAGCTCTGCCAGATGAGGTTGAAGAAAAATGAATTAGCCAGGGATTTTGGTATGCTGTCCAAGCTGCCTCTGAAGTAGGAGACACTGAGGATAAAGTACCCAGCTGTAACATGAAAGACTTTTGGAAACAGTTGGAAAAAGCTGAAACGGAGAACGCTAGAAACATATTAACATATTAATTAAGATAGAACATGACATGCATTTATTTCAGGGATCAGCAATTATTTAATACAAAATACACAGATAAATGTAAATGTATTTTGCAACAGGAAGACAAATAAATTGCGAGTATTTCAAAATATCATAAGATAATAAATGGGTCTGATAAATATGGTGAAATGTTGAATTCATAATTGTAAACTACTTATTTTACAAAAATCAGATTACACCCAATTTTTGAATGACTGTTTTAAAAATATAAAGGCAATATCTCACAAGTATGAATACAGATCATTGGATGTATTCCTGCAATCTATAAGGAGTTTGAAGGATTTAAGTAATAAAGTCAATTCAATTGTATGTTTCATGACCGCTTGACTTTCCTCTAGGTGCTCCAGCTTCCTCCAAAATTCCAAAGACGTACGCAATAGGGTTCGTAAGTTGTGGGCATGCTCTGTTGGTGCCAGAAGCATGGCGACATGTGTGGGCTTCCCCCAACAGAACCCTTGGACTGTGTTGTTCGTTGATGCCATCAACACAATTCACTGCATGTTTCAAAGTACACGTGAGAAATAAAGCTACTCCTTAATCTTTGACGACTAGTTCTTATATTGTTGAGTCACAAAAACAAAACAGTCAGAAAAGTCTAAAAGAATCACAGTGATATAGGTGGGAATGCTGATCTTTCAGAGCTCCAACAACCTGGATTTGAACTTGATCTCCAGTCCTGCCTGTGTGGAGTTTGCATGTCACTACATGATTTCTCGATGAAGTTTCTGCTGCAAAAAGTGTGCTTGTTCATTAGTTAATTGTAAATTTCTCCTAATATAAATGGTTGATAGTAGGGTAAGATGTGTCATTAGTATACTAGAGAGAGTTGATTACAGAAGATTTTGGGGAATGGCATAGATGGAAATCCCAGCAAAGTCTCAATGTGCAGAATAGCTTCCTTCTATGTAATAAGAAAATATGACAGATATTTGTTCTCAGGGGACTACTGGAAATGATAGTTCAAAGTTGCCATCCTAAATTTGTAAACACAAGGGATTCTGCAAGTGCTGGAATTATTGAGCAACACATGCAATATACTGGAAGAACTCAGTAAGTCAGGTATCATCGATGGAGGGACCATGATGAGACCAAACTCAGGCTGGAATAGCAACACCTTATTCTCTGACTGGGTAGCCTCTAACATAATGGCATGAACATTTATTTCTCTAACTTCTGATAATTTCTCCACCCTCCCATTTTCCACTCTCCTTTTTCCATTTTCCAATCTGGTAATCCTCCCACCACATACTTTCTCCTCACCTCCCTCTGGTTCCCTTCCTCCTTCCCTTTTCTCCATTGTCTACTTCCCTCTCATATTAGATTCTTTTTTCTTCAGCCCTTTACCTCTTCCACCTGCCCCCTTCCAGTTTCTTATTTCATCTCCCCCCCCGCCACCCACCACCTTGCCCCTCGTCTGGTCTTAAATATCACCTGCCAGCTTGTACTACTTCTTGTCCAAACACCTTCTTATTCTGGTTTTTGCCCCCTTCCTTGTCAGTCTTAATGAAGGGTCGCAGCCCAAAATGTTGACTGCTTATTCCCCTCTATAGATGCTGCCAGACTTTCTGAGTATCCCCAGCATTTTGTGTGTGATCCTAATTTTGCAAATATTTTAGAAGCTGTAACTGATAATTTGGATATAAAATACATGAATAAAACAGTGTTTAATAATCATGGGTAATAAAACCACATTGATGCCACAGCTAAGGGAGTTTACCAGTGCCTCTGCTTTCTCAGGAGGTTACTCCCCTTTGACCTTCAACAATTTTATCAATGCATCATAGAAAGCATTCTATCCAGATGCCTCAAGGTTGGTATGGAAACTGTTCTGCTTGTCTCTACAAGGGAATGTAGAATGTTGTGGCCACAGTTTAGCAGATCGCCTAAACCAGCCTCTCTTCCATCGGCCTTTCCTACACATCTCACTGTTCAGGTAAAACAGGTGGCATCATCAAAGATTCTATCCATCCTGGATCTTCCCTCGTCTCCCCCACTCTCTTCAGGTGGAGGATATAAAAGCTTGCAGCATGTACCACCAGGCTCAAGGACAGCTTCTATCCCACTGCTAAAAGACTATTGAATTGTTCCTTAGTACGATAAGATGAACTCTTGACTTTGAAGCTACCCTGTTGTGACCTTGCGCCTTACTGCCTTACCTGCACTGCCCCTTGTCTGAACTGTAACACTTTAATCTGCACTCTGATTGTTCTACCTTGTACTCTTGTAAAGAATTGGTCTGTATGGATTGAATGCAAGATAAGTTTTTCACTTTTCCTCAGTACATGTGACAATAGTAAACCAATTTATCATACCCTTTGTGTATTAGACCGTGAATTCATATGGTTCCAATACAGGGAACATGAAATGTCTATAATTTGCCTTTTAGTTAAGTGTCACAGACAGTCTGATAGAAATTCAGTGTACTAATGGAAAATATATTTACAAGGAGACTTAAGTTCATCATATATACTGTTACCGAATGTTTAATTTGTTTTGAAAATTAGTGCATAATTAGAGTGATTGGGGTACTTGAATAATTGCCTTGGTTCATTGCATTTAACAAATAGCTCCTGCATCACAATAAAAACCAGATACAAGTTATTGTCAAAGATATTCCAAGAAAATGCAGTTGATTTTTCCTTTTATGTCTTAATAGTAAATGTTCACTATCAATGTAACACTTCAGATTCTTTCTACGTAATACTAACTTCACACAAAAAAAAATCCAAGCAGAGTGTTATTATAAGAAATCTATATCTTTTGAACATGTTCATGGTAATAGAACTGACAATTATCTCTGAATCATGATATATCATACTGGACAGCATGAGCAGTCCCACATTTTTCTATCCTTTGTAAAAATGAGTTCAATAACACAATACACATCAAGGCACAAGATGAAAACATTCAAATGTTTTTACAAATAATACCATCTATTAAGGTAATAGGAGCCATAATGACACACTTAAATTACACATAATGTTAGGAAGCAAGAATCTGAAGTTCTGTCATTTCAGACTGTGGTGAACATTATTTGAAAAGGTAAATGGTGCTGAATTTCTCTTACCTCCCTAACATTCTACTAGTAGAATAAGCAGCAAAATGAAAATGAAAGATTAGACCATAACTTATATTCACCATTTTGTCTTTAGTGTGAAGGCGGATCCTCCATTTCCCAATTGCCATTGATATCCATGGTTGACTGATAAATCATTTCTTATACATTCTCAGCCTTTAAACAAATCATAAACCAGCCTCTTGAAAAAGTGCTTCCTTTATGGCTCAACCACTTAAATACATACTACATTTTGTATACCAACTGACATTGGATAGGGTTTCAGGAAGCTTCACGAAAATGATTCCAGGATTAAAAGGCTTATCATATGAGGAGCATTTGATGGCCTATACTTGCTGAACTTTAAAAAAAATGGGGGAGGGGGTGGGGGGGGGGGTTCTCATTTAAACCTATCAAATGTTGAAAGACCTTCTTAGAGTGAATGTGGAGATAATGTTTCTTATGGTAGGGGAGTCTATGACCAGAGGACAGCCTCAGAAAAGAGGGATGACCATTCAGAACAGAGATGGGGAGAAATTTCTTTTGCTAGAGTGGTGAATCTGTGGAATTCCTTGCCACAGGCGGCTGTAGAGGCCAAGTCATTGGGTATACTTAAGGCAGAGGTTGATAGGTTCTTGATTAGTCAGGGCATGAAGGGATATGGGGAGAAGCAGGAGATTGGGGCTGAGAGGGAAATGGATCGGCCATGATGAAATGGTGGAGCAGACTTGATGGGCCAAATGGCCTAATTCGGCTCCTACATCTTATGGTCTTATGGCATTTAATAATTTTGTCTTCAACTGAACCCATTTCAATGTCAACTCCAATGAGTTGGAATATACATGTAAAATCCAGAACAAGTTTTCTTTGTTCCGGTTTATCAGTATTTAAAGAGCCTACTTGAACTTTTATCATAGAGGCATACTGTATATGTAAAATAATAAACAAAGGCAGCTTCACATTTCCTCCATATCAAATATCATTTTATTTTCCTTTCAGGAAATTGGAGCAAAAATAGTTACAGAAGGTTTAAATGATATGCTTCTTTTTAACTTCATTGTGGTGCAAGGAAGTAAAAAGCATGTTAATACTTTGAACATAAACGATTCATACAGTATAATTAACAGAAAGTGCTGGCAGTTGCTGCTGACATCAGTGAAAAAATAACGACTTACAATGGGATCTTGCAGAACGTTTGGTGAGGCACCCTGGTGATGTAGTCTTGCACAACATATAGGCCTTCTATGAAGCAAGGAGAAGCTCAGTAAACTTAAAATAAAACCTAAAAACTGAAAAAAATACAGGCAGATCTTTTGAATGCTAAGAAATCAGAATAAGGAAATACATTTTATATTCTGATTCAGATTAATTTATTTATCATATGTACATCAAGGCATGTAGTGAAATAAGCCATTTGCGTTAACAAACAACACAACATAAAGGTGTGAACTGGGTAGCCCACAAGTGACACCACAGATTCCTGCGCCAATATAGCATGCCCACAATATTCAGCAGAACAACATAAGCAGCAATAACAACAGCAACAAAACAACAACAACAACAAAATCAGCCCATGTCCTTCTTCCCTCACAACCATCCACCCACTCAGTCATACACACAGATAGTCCTCCAACCCCAGGATAGGCTGCTTCCTGGCTTCCAGCCTCCAGTAGACTTTTATATGTATACCATCTTATTGACATTAAAACTATTTCAATAAAAGGCAAAATGTGCAAGCACATATTTAAATATATTGCTAAAATACTTAAGTAGTTGAATCATAAAAGCTTTATTTCAAGAGATTAGGTTGTGATTTTTTTGAAAAGTTCAAAGTTATGCTTTTAAATGTTTTTTTAAATATTTTAAATTGCCTAAATTACAAGTAGTGATTTTTGAGAGAAAACTGCCTAAAGTTATAAAGGAATATTTTTAAACTAATAGGCTATTAGAAAGTCTTCCCACAATTTGAGTTAACCAACTCTCAGCCATTCCCTTTCATTTAAGTCAAAGGTTCCACACTTCATTAGATCCACTGCAGCGATTGTGAGGCAATTAATCTAGGTTCTTCTCCCACACTGAACTTCTGAGACACACAAGGATGTGGAGCACATCCTTGAACCTTTCCCTCTTAATCACAGCTTCTATTCTGGGGATGTCAGCCTGGGAGCAGACACTGACTTTGGTGTCCTTAACTCTTCCAATTAACTGCGGAAGATTTTGTGGAGTCAGCATTGGTGACATCTGTCCAGTATTTTGATGTGTCAGGCATAGGTAGCACTGGTTTCAGAAGCAAATAGAAGAGAGGCAATCAACGCTTCCCAATGAGTATCAAGACAGGTCTGCGTCCTGCAACTTCAACTGCCCACTACCTCAATAAATCAAAATCTCTGCTGGTGCTTTGAAGGTGAATTGATGTTGAGTGTAAGGCCATCCTCTTGTATACATTGGTGTATAAGCTGTTAATGACATGGAGCTCAACTTCTAGGTATGAAAAACGCAAGCATTCTCTTCATACTGTAGCTCAAATACAGAGAAATGGATGTCCTTGTTTCTGGAGTAAAATAGTTTCTCAATAGTTTGGAAGACTTACCCCATTCCCACAAGAAGGTTCTGGAGCTGAGGTGCAAGATTACAGCAGGAATGATTGGGAAATATTTTGGGGCAATGGCGCAGCCTTTTATGATACTGATTTCCACTGAGATTGGTTCTGTTTGAGACCATTAGTTATGATTATGGCTCAGATGCCACTATGAAGCAAACATAAAATGGAAATGAATTTTTGTGAGCAGCTGAATTTGAGAAGAGTATTCTACAGATCCACTCCAGGGATGGTTTTTGCAGAGCTGATCAAAGGCTGTCTAATCATTGATGCTAGTCTCTGCATGTTTCTTGGAGGTGTTAGGCAATAATGCTCATGTATCAATTCCAGTATGGACATAATCCATATTGTGATTAAGTAAGGAGCTCCTCTGTTATTGGGAGGATGCAGTTGAGAAGGATTCTGTGGGAGGGATCTCCATAATTATGACAGTTGAAATGGTCTCTTTTCTTGCCAGATATGGGCAAAGCAATTATAAATTCATGTCTGAAACTCTTCACTGTTAAGTTTCAGAATTTTGGTGGGGCTGCCATCAGTTCTTAAGGCTTTGTTATTTCTGAGCTTGAATAGGACCTTTTCAATGTTGTGCTTCAGGAAAGGCTGATCGGCTAGGTTCAGGTGAAATGGAGTCAAGGGTGGTTATGTCAATAATGAAGTAATGAGTGAGATCTTTCAGGTTTCCCTTTCAGCATTCATTGACCACATCCCTGCCTCTGATGAGTTCTCTCCTGTTCTTAGATCTCAGCGGACAGTGCCTTTGGTGTTTGGGCTCTAGATGCACTTGACAATGCTGAAGAACTTGCACATGGTTATCAATACGCAGCCAAGTCTTCTGAACTCGCTCCATCCAACATTCGTTCCCTCCAGTACATTGCACGGAGGCTGCAGTCTATGCCATCTACAAAATACACTGCAACCACTCACTTTGGCTACTTTGCCAACATCTCCCAAACATGTCACCTCCATCACTAAGAAAGATAGGGTAGGGGGACCACAATCTACAGGTTCCCCTTCAGGTTCTGCAGCATTTTGAGATTAAAATATATTTGCTGTTTCTTCCTCACCCTGGAACTCCCTACTCAGGAAGTTAGTACTTTCACTAGAAGCTGTGGCTCTGGACTGGAACCAATGAGTAATCTCAATGGGCCACATGTTCTAAATCTGTTCATATTTAAAAAGGAAGTAGAGATAGCCCAGAAAATTATAGACCAGTGAGTCTTAATTCAGTGGTTAGTAAGTTGATAGAGAAGATCCTGAGAGGCAGGATTTATGAAACATTTGGAGAGGTATAATATGATTAGGAATAGTCAACATGGCTTAGTCAAAGACAGGTCATGCCTTATGAGCCTGATTGAATTGTTCGAAGATGTGACTAAACACATTGATGAAGGAAGAGCAGTAGATGTAGTGTATATAGATTTCAGCAAGGCATCTGATAAGGTACCCCATGCAAGACTTATTGAGGAAGTAATGAGGCATGGGATCCAAGGGGACATTGCTTTGTGAATCCAGAACTGGCTTGCCCACAGAAGGCAAAAAGTGGTTGTGGATGGGTCATATTCTGCATGGAGGTCAGAGACCAGTGGTGTGCCTCAGGGATCTGTTCTGGGACCCCTACTGTGTGATTTTTATAAATGACCTGGATGAGGAAGTGGAGGGATGGGTTAGTAAATTTGCTGATGACACAAAGGTTGGGTGTGTTGCGGATAGTGTGGAGGGCTGTCAGAGGTTACAGTGGGACATTGATAGGATGCAAAACTGGGCTGAGAAGTGGCAGATGGAGTTCAACCCAGTCAAGGGTGAGGTGGTTCAGTTTGGTAGGTCAAATATGGTGACTGAATATAGTATTAATGGTAAGACTCTTGGCAGTGCGGAAGATCAGAGGGATCTTCGGGTATGAGTCCATAGGATGCTCAAAGCTGCTACGTGGGTTGACTCTGTGGTTAAGAAGGCATATGGCGCATTGACCTTCATCAGCCGTGGGATTGAGTTTAAGAGCTGAGAGGTAATGTTGCAGCTATATAGGATCCTGGTCAGACCCCACTTGGAGTACTGTACTCACTTCTGGTCGCCTCACTACAGGAAGTATGTGGAAACCATAGAAAGGGTGCAGAGGAGATTTACAAGTTCATTGCCTGGATTTGGGAGCATGCCTTATGAGAATAGATTGAGTGGACTCAGCCTTTTCTCCTTGGATCGACAGAGGATGAGAGGTGATCTGATAAAGGTGTACAAGATGATGAGAGGATAGTCATTTTCCCAGGGCTGAAATAGCTAGCACGAGAAGGCACAGCTTTTAAGGTGCTTGGAAGTGGGTACAGAGGAGATGTCAGGGGTAACTTCTTATGCAGAGAGTGGTGAGTGTGTGGAATGGGCGGTCAGTGATGTTGGTGGAGGTAGACACGATAGGGTATTTTAAGAGATGGATAGATACATGAACCTTAGAAAAATAGAGGGCTATGGGTAACCGTAGGTAATTTCTCAGGTAAGGACATGTTCAGTGCAGCTATGTGGGCTGAAGGGCCTGTATTGTACTGTAGGTTTTCTATGTTTCTATATGTCTTATGGAATGTATCTCACCAACAACCTTCCAAGGCAGATTAATGATACTACCTAGATAGTGACGTCCATCTCCTGAAATATTAAGTAGTGGAAGGATATTAACATTTTAAATGCCATAATATGAATTGCTGCACTTCATTTGATAGTATTCTTTACACTGAATTGAAATGTTAGTTTGTAAACTCTGTAGTGACTTCAGAATCAGGTTTAATATCACTAGTATATATAATGAAATTTGTTGTTTTGTAGCAGCAGTACAATGCAATATATTTAAAAATTATAAATTACTGTAAGAGAGACACACACACACATCCCTTTGCTTTTCAATGAGATCTTAAATGCAAATCCTTCTTGTCAGCATAGATCGATGCAAAGGATACTATGGGGCTTATGTAAAAGAGTCCTGTGTTCTTTCTCCACAGCCGCTGTTGATATTCTTTCTTGATATGATGTTATTGACTGATAATTAACTTAGCAGTAAATTGATGACATTTTTATAATACAGATCAGTGAATGAACATCAAAATGAATCTATTAATCTGAAGTCAAAAACATCTACAGATCCTCTAAATTGGAAATAAAAACAAATTTTGCAGGTACTCAGCAGGTCAGGCCACATCTGTGGAGAGAGAAGCATTGTAAATATTACAGGCTGATAACTTTCGATACCAGTACAACCCAAGTCCTCAAGGGTATAACCAGCAAATAAAGGCGTAGAACTGTGAACAAACATAGAACATTACAGCACAGTACAAGCCCTTTGGCCCATGATGTTCTGCCCTTTTAACTTACTCTAAGATCAATCTAACCCTTTCCTCCTACATAATTGCCCATTCTTCTATCTTCAGTGTGCATACCTAAGGGTTTCTTAAATGCACCTAGTATATCTGCCTCTACCAACCCTGGCAGGGTCTCCACGCAACCAACACTTTACCTCTGATGTTCACCGTATGCCTTCCTCCAATCATCTTAAAATTATGCACCTTGTATTAGTCATTTCCACCCTGGGAAAAAGTCCCTGTCTATCCACTGGATCTATGCCTCTTATCATCTTGTATACCTCTTTCAAGTCCCCTCTCATCTTCCAAAGTCAAAAAGCTTATCTTGCTCAATCTATCTGCATAAAACAAGCTGTATAGTCCAGAACAGAAGAAGGGAAACCCTTCCAGACCTGCTCCTTATCTGCTTCTCACAAATTCAATATAATGTGACAGTATCTCTAATGCTGATCACTGCGTAGGCACTTGGAAAGAAAGTCACATCTTCTGATTTAAGATACCGTACCTTTATCACGTTCAACTTTACCGTTGTACTCAATGGGACAGATTCAGAATCAAAGCAGCAGCTCTAAACTGGATATCCACGAGATACTGTAGGCTCCTTACATATGAGGATACAATTCAGGAGGAGAACTGAATTTTGTCACTGTTGGCAATGCATTCTCATAGTTTAATGTCTGTAGAAAAACAAAGCAATGAACTTGGGTTTAATGAATACATTTAAAACAGCATCAGGCTAATCTGGAATTTTCTAACTAGAGGAGAAAATATACTGGACCTGGTTTTGGGGAAATAAGCCAAGCCAGGTGAAAGATGAGTAATTTAGGAATAGTGATCAAATTTATTGTGTTTAAGATAGTTTTGAGTAAGGATAAAATTTGATCTTGGGGAGGGCAAACTATCACGGGATAGAAAGGAGGTAAAGGGTATTGACAGGGAGCAGCTGCTTTTGGTCAAGGTCCACATCTGATAAGTGGGAATTGTTTAAAGACCAAAGTTCAGGATTGGCATATTCTGATAAGGAGTAAGGACAAGGATGGTAAAGTAAGGGAACTTTGAATGACCCAATAGGTCCCAAACATTGGAAGAAAAAAATAAGATTTAGGAAGTTAAAATCAGATTGGATTCTTGTAGAATATAAATATAGCAGGAAAGTGCTGAAGCAGGAGATTAGAAAGGCCAAAGGGGCATGAAATGTCCTTGGTGTGCAGGATCAAGGAGAATGCCATGGCATTTTATACTTCTGTTAAGAAAAAGAGGATAAGTAAAGGTAGGTCCACTCAAGGATAAAGGAGGGAATTTATGCTTGAAGTCAGGGCAAGTTGCTGGGGTATTAACTGAGTACAGGATTATAGTGAAAGCAGAGTGGGGCATGTTAATGTGCTGCAAAATTGAGATTAAGGAGGAGATAGCGCTGTGTGTTCCAAAAAGCATTAAAGTGAATAAGTCTTCAGGGTCTGATCGCATATATCCTAAAATAATGAAAGAAGTGTGTGGGGTGAGTGTTGGAACTTTGCCAAAGATCTCTGTGGCCTCATTAGCAATAGGTAATGTCCAGAGAAATGGACAGCAGCAAATATCATGCCTTTGTTCAGTAATCATAGCCAGTGCAACACATACACAAAATGCTGGGGGAGCTCAACAGTTTAAACAGCAGAGAAACAAATAAACAGTCAATGTTTCGGGCTGAGACCATTCTTTAGGACTGGAAAGGAAGCCAGTGAGCCTCATGCCAGTGATAGGGAAGCTATGGAGAGTATACTGAGGGTTAGATTTATGCATTTCGGGAAGGCACGGTCAGAGAAGGTTTTGTTCAGGGTAGATCTTGCCTTACAAACTTAGTTGAGATTTTTGAGGAGGTGACAAAAGTGTTTGATGAGGGTAAGGCAGTAGACATTATAAACATGGACTTTAGTAGGGCATTTGATAATGTCCTGCATGATAGGCTGATTCAGAAGATAAATGGGGTCTAGAGTGAATTGCATGTTTGGACTCATAACTATCTTTTCCATCGAAGACAGGGATTAAGATGGAAGGCTGTTATTCTGGCTGGAGGTCTGGGACCAGTGCTATACCACAAGGATCAGTCCTAGTAGCTCTGTTTGTGATATTTATCAATAATTTGGTGAAAAATGCAGATGGGTGGATTAGAAAATTTACAGAGGACACTGAAACTGGTGAAGTTGTGGACAGTGTATCAGGCCATCAAAGAATACCATGGGATATAGATTAGCTACAGATATGGGCAGAGAAGTGGCAGATGGCATTTAGTCTGGGCAAGTGTGAGGTGGTGCACTTTGGAAGGTCAAATGAAAGAAGGTTTACAGTTAATGATAGATCCCATGTTGAATAGAGGAATCTTGGGGTACAAGTCTATAGTGCACTGAAAGTGGCTACAAGTGGATAAGAAGTATGGTGTATGATAGGGGAAATTGCATATAAGGTATTTGGCATGCTTGTCTTCATTAATAAGGTTGTTGAGTGTAAGAGTATGGAAGTCATACGACAGATAAATAAAACCTCAGTCAGACTGCGCTTGGAGTATTGCATGCATTTCTGGTTATCCCATTATAGGAAGGATGTGGAGACTGTAGAGAGTATGCAGAAGAGGTTTACCAGGAAGCTGCCTGGATTAGAGGGTATGAGCTATAAGGAAAGGTTGAATAATCATGGGTTGTTCTCTGTAGTGCATTGGAGGCTAAGGGGATACCTGATAGAGGTTTACTAAATGAGGAGAAACATATATAGGGTAGACAGTCTGAATCATCTACCCAGATTAGAAATGTCAAACACCAGTGTAACTGATTCTAAAGGGATGGGGTGGAGTGGGATTCAAAGGTGATGTGAGTGGCAAGTTTTTGAGTGATAGGTGCCAGGAATGGGTTTCCAGGGGTAGCAGTGGAATCAGACATTCTGGTAAAATTTGAGGCTTTTAGATAGTTCCATTAATATAAATAGAATGGAAGGTTATGGATGATACACAGGATGAGGAAATTTAGTATAATTGACATTGAGATCAGCACAGCATTATAAAATTGAATAGTGTGTCTACTGCTGTACTATTCTATCTTTTAAATTAGGTGCTGACAGACCCAGAAATACATGCATGCTAAAACCTCAAAAAGAATATGATATTAACAGTGCTAAATCATCCAAAGCCAAATGTTAAATCTCTGGAGCCATGCTATGTCCAATTGTTTGTAACAGTGGGCAATTAAACACCCAGTGTGATGAGGAGGCATGTCCCATCCTCACTGATAGCGGGCCCCGTGAGGGTATACAAAGATAAGACAGAAATGCTCACAACTATCTTCAGCAGGAGTTGCTAAATGAATCATTCCTCTTGGTATTCATTGCATTATAGATGGCAGTCTTCAACTAATTAATTTCAGTATAAACAATGTCAAGAAATGACTGAATGCATTGGAGACCACAGAAATATTTGACAACAGACTACCGGTAGCAGTGAGTAGATTATGCTTCAGAACCATTATTTTAATCACAATACTGGCAGTTGTACTTAAAATTTGGAATATTCCCCAGGTATCGACACAGGAAATACACATACCAAAAACTACCACTCTATCAATAGACAGCAAAATACTGCACAATTATGTGATTTAGACATCTTCCAGACCTAATTGTGTCCATGCAAAACACATTCATGAAATGAATTCCAGAGGTGAAGAGAAAGATTTTCCTTAAAATTTAAGATCTGAACCTCACTGGGAATTTATTTTCTGGTTTAAAGAAAAGTGTTTTATGAGTGTGTCATTGTATTAATGGAGAGAAGTCATCAGAAGTCAGAAAATAAAAACACAAAATGCTGTAAACAGTATTTCAGGCTGAATCTCTGGCAAGAGAGAGAGAGAGAGAGAGATCATGTCTCAGGTTGGAGTTGTTTCATTAGAATTGGGAAAAAGAGAAAACACGTTAGTTTCAAGTTGCAGAAAAGCTGAATACGAATGGATAGGACAAAGGTAATACCTCCTATAGGATGAGGCCAGTGTTGCCATGTCACTTTGTTTCTACGTCCCACTCCCATGTGGCCTGTTGAATTATATAGATGCAGCCAATATAAATTCGTGGATTTGAAGAACAGTGCCTCATTTTAACTGAGGTATAGCAATGTTCTGGTCTCAGTGCGGAATTCCACCATTTCAGATAGCTTGCTGTGTTTGTATTGGAACAGATCTTTTATCAATTTGTAATATTAATTCAATTTCACTCTCTGGAGTTGCCTAACGTGTGAACACTTCCTACACCCTGACTTCCATTTCATAGGTTTTGTGTGTTAGTTTTATCTTTTTCTCTCTGGCTAAATTCCGGCATTCACCTAGCAACCAGATGACTTTTTCAATAATCACCTCGTGCTCTTTGCAAATGAAAATTAATATTTATTCTCCAAACCAAGCAGAGCAATACAAACTGCTGTTTCTCTTGCTCACTGCTGTCTAGCCTGCTGAATACTTCCAGCATTTTCTCTTTAAATTTCGTATCTCCAGCATCTGCAGTTTTATTTTCAAAAATTAGTAAATGCCTGAATCCAGTGGGGATATATGCAAGACTAGTAACTTTTCACTTATTCTCGCAGTCTTACCTTCCCACCCCATCACCCAACACGGGATGAGTATAACAAAGAAACGCGAATATTTTAAACGAGATACGCTGCTGGGTAGTTCAGTTTGTACTCCGACTACAGTGTCTACGGCAGTTCCCCGAGGGAGCAAAATAATACGGCTTTTTGCAAACGTATTCTGATAATCGAACGTACCTATACAAAAGTGTCACTTCCTTTTCCTTTAATGCATCTAGCCAACCCTGGGGCAGGTGGGACAAAGTCCTATTTTTGTCATTACAAGGCAGGACCTCGCCCGGATTTGTGCAGATGTCAACAGTCCTCGTCCGTGTCTGGGGTCCAAATCCGTTTAAGCATCAGTGGGAGCTTCACGGCGCGGCTCGCCGACAATTCCCTAGAGTAAATGCAGAGGACCAAAAGCCCAAGGGTTGAGATGCAGCTCAGTTATGAACTTCCTTCCGCACTATCACGGCGCGCGCGCGGCACTTGCCGGAATCTTTCCCAGCAACAAGCTGAGTCCGAACAGTCAACCTTTCTGTCTACCGATCTGAAAAGGTTATGGGTCCTCTCCGCAGTTACCTGCAACCAATGCAGCTTTAGTGGAATAGCACCCCAGGGACGGCTGTTTTGTGTGGATCACCGCAATTGGATTACATCGTGTCCATCGATTCCGAGCGTCAAGCAAAGTTCCAGAGCGCACGCCAATCAAGATAATCCAGTTTAGTATTTTACACACCAGAGATGTCAATCCACGTGTGCAGGGTGAATCCTGGTTTTCGTTCCTCACTGCAGCACCCGAATACACGATGGTCTCCTGACTCCCAACTGACCGCCTCGCGTGAAATTGTGAATGAGCGATCGTAGCCTCGTCCGGCTACAGACTGGCCAATCCAAATTCGTCATCGGCATCGCCCGCTTCATTGATTCCGTTTCTGTCAGCAGGAAACTAGTTGGATTCATCTTAGCTGGTCAGTCTATGGCTGATTATTCCAAAAATCACGGCGACCCCCGCAATTTGTTGGCTAAACCAATGACAGTAAAGAGAATATATAAAGTTCGCCTTAGAGAGGACCTATACTATTAACAACTAACTTATTCGCTACAACTGTTAACTAAATAATTCTCTGTTCAAAGCATGATTTATTAAAATTAGTTTTCCATTCAACAACACTTCACCTGAATGACAGCAAAGCTGCTGTCTTGAATCGAAAAGAGGGTTAAAGCGGCATAGTCTTTTACGGAGGTGAAAATAACAGTTCAACATTCTGAAATGGCAGATTGGTTCAACGGCTCACGTTTAGTTCACACAATTGGCCTTTAAAGGTAAGACAAAAAGTCTGTGTCGGTGTAATTAATATTTATGGGTATACAGTCTACGATGCATTTAACTTGAAACTGCTCGGTCAAGTTAAAACACTACATCTAAGATATAGCTAACATGTATGATGCAGAAGCTATCACATGTTACACATGTCCGAACAGTCTTAGTCCAGGAGTTGTTGTGCAGTATGGTTCGTTGATACTACGTGTAGAGTGCGGTTAATGCGTTTGCAGGTAACGCATAAAGAAATTTATAATGCAATACGTAATTCCATTATTGCCTTATTAATCGGTATAGCGTACTGGGCAGCTACAATAGAGCATATAACGCGTATGTTTTATTGTCATTAGTCATAGTTTATGCTTACAGTGTTTGCCGTGAGCCCGTTCAATGAGGTTCAACTTTTTGTTCTAAAAACCCCAGTGTCACCGATGTTTTTCTATTCTAGAAGCACATTCCGGTCGGTATGGTGCTGGGAGATCCCAGCACCCGAGGGGCGCCCAACACATTGAACCTTGCCTGGCTTTGCACTGCCGTTGGAACTGGGGATGTCGGCATTCCGTTCAGAAACGCGGGTCCCGGGTGCCAGCGAGAAAACGCGTACCATGGTTCTGAAGATCGGGGAACTTTAAGTCTGCATTTGGCCTAAAGAAAAAGAAGCGGTGGGCTCTACAGAGACGAAACCTCAATGGGAAACTTAACCAACCACACGAGGGTCTCCGGAGTGCTGAGTTCAGAGCTGACCCTGCGGGCGGTGACCGGCTGCTTGCTTTTCCTGCTCATTCTCTCCACTCTATTGGGAAACACTCTCGTCTGTCTGGCTGTTATCAAGTTCAGGCACCTGAGGTCGAAAGTCACCAATTTTTTCGTCATATCGCTGGCGGTCTCCGACCTTTTCGTGGCCGTTCTGGTGATGCCCTGGAAAGCCTTAAGCCAGGTGGCTGGTTATTGGCTGTTCGGCTCCTTCTGCGATACTTGGATCGCGTTCGACATCATGTGCTCGACCGCCTCCATCCTCAACCTGTGCATCATCAGCCTGGATAGGTACTGGGCCATCGCCAGCCCCTTCAGATACGAGCGGAAGATGACCCAGAGGGTGGCTTTCGTCATGATCGGGGTGGCCTGGACACTCTCTATCCTGATCTCCTTCATCCCGGTTCAGCTGAATTGGCACAGGGCCGAGGCAGATCTGCTTCAAGACTGGGAAGGTAGGAACAACAACTGTGACTCCAGCCTGAACAGGACTTATGCAATCTCCTCCTCTCTCATCAGCTTTTACATCCCGGTGGTCATCATGCTCGGGACCTACACGCGGATTTACCGCATCGCCCAGACCCAAATCCGGAGAATCTCCTCCCTGGAGAGAGCGGTGGAGCACGCCCAGAGTTGCCAAGAGCAGGCGGCCGATTGCCCGCACGAAACGGCCCTGAAGACCTCCTTCAAGAAAGAGACCAAGGTGCTCAAGACTCTGTCTATAATCATGGGGGTCTTTGTCTTCTGCTGGCTACCCTTCTTCGTGCTCAACTGCATGGTCCCTTTCTGCGACCTTCAGCTCTACCAAACCACAGAATTGCCCTGCGTCAGTGAGATCACCTTCAACATCTTTGTGTGGTTCGGCTGGGCCAACTCCTCCCTCAACCCGGTCATCTACGCCTTCAATGCCGACTTCAGGAAGGCCTTCACTACTATCCTGGGCTGCGCTCGCTTCTGCCCCAGTAACGCAGTGGAGGCGGTCAATTTCAGCAACGAACTGGTATCCTACCACCACGACACCACACTGCACAAGGACGCCACCGCTACCATTGTCAACGGCGTCGGACTTCCCGACCAGCTCCTCCACTCCGTCACCGAGCCTGAGGAACACGAGTTGCCCTTCGACAAGGTCTCGAACATTTCATCGGCTCAGAGCCCTGGAGAACAGGGAACTCTCCTGCTTCCGGGCGGGGTTCAGTACGAGTGTGAGGCTGAAATCAGTCTGGAAACCATTACCGCCCATTACCGCTGAGGCACTCCCAGCAAAGAAGGGCAGTTCACTGGCCACACATTATTCAGCAGATTTGACTCCCACTGGGCACATTAATCATCTGCCTAAAAGTCACACTGCAAATCACTGATGAATCATAAGAACATTCACCCACCCACCCATGTGAATGCGGTTTAAATCTAATTTGGAGAGACCTACTACTCCTGAAAGAGTGATATATAATGCATGGGACTGTAGTTAATCCATCGCAATTCAACGGATTGTCTTACATCAACTGTAGTTGCAAATTAATTGATATTATCAAGTTCAGAAAATATTCTCAAAAATAATTAGCAATGAGGCCTGGCAATAGGATTTGAGATATAAGCTTTCCCTTTATAGTGGTTTGTGACATGGTGTACTTCTTAACTATATCAAACATTATGGTGAATGCAATGTGCTGTGAACTGTTTATCAGCTTTCTCCTTTCCTCTTCAGTTGAATTTCCTTTTCCTCTCTCAGTGTTTTAGCATTCCCATTGGCATTCAGAAGGTCATCACTTATCTCAAACTCCTAAAAATTTTCCTCACAACATCTTCAATTAATTGTGACATGTCTTCCTTTCATTTCAAATTAACAGCCCCAACACTTGGATATAATGTACAGGACAATAAAAGGACAAGACAATGGAACTGATTGAATGACTCTTAGAAAGGGCAAGCAGAAGCTTTGTGGTAAAATCACAGCAAACACACACAAAATGCTGGAGGAGCTCGGCAGGCCAGGCAGCATCTATAAAAAAGAGTAAACAGTTGACATTTCAGACTGAGATTCTTCATCAGAATCTCACCACATTGTCACAATTCTCCAAATGTGATGTGTTGATACTTTAACAGAGAAATATTGTGGACTATTTTTCCCATTAGCAGGCAATCAAGGACACAAGCTCTAATGAACACAGCCATCCACCCAACCCTCACACACACATTCTCCTTTGCTCATAGATTAAGCAGTAAATCAAGAACTACTGGCAGAGCAAAAGCAGTAAGTATCAAAACATGTTTTGAACATTTCTGCCTAGAAGATGAAGGTTTGCAGTAGCTGTGAAGTCTGGAGTAAATTAACAGCTAGCTAAGCCTTTCCATTTAAGATCACTGCTCATCTTTTCATTGGCAAAAAGTCTAACTCTATCTCATGTCAAATAGAGGTTACATTTTATTGTAGGTTTGTCTGGATTGCTTGTCCTGTTTGCTTGTCTTCATCCTATTCCTAAATAGCAAGATTAAAAAAAACAGTTGGAAGTACTTTCAATCCTTTTGCTTTTCATATGGTTGAGATTTTTTTCTAATATTGCATAAAGTATCAATACATCCCATTTGGAGAATTGTGACAATGAGAGTGTGATTCCAAGAATGCTCTTAATTTCTTTTATACAATGTCAATGCATTAAATGCATTCAGTTAGTTTGCTGGCAAGGTTCTAAATGCTCTTGGTGAGGTGTAACAAGGCAAGGGAGTATACAATGAATGGGAAGATCTTGAGTGTTGTGGAGAAACAAAGGGTCTTTAGATTTACACCCATAAATCTTAATGGACAGATCAACAAGTTGGTATAAAAGCCTTTCCTTTGTTAATTAAGGCAAATAAAATAAGAAGAAGGATATTATGCAACACCTATAATAAGTAAAATTTATGTGATAGCTTGAGGATTGCTAACAGTTCTGGTTGCCACATGACAGGAGTGTAATGGAAAAGACACAGAAGAAAACTGAGGATGTTTCCAGGGCTGGAAAATTACACCAGGCCAGAAGGATCAGATAAGCTGCAGTTGTTTTCTCTAGAACAGGGAAGATGGAGTGATTTAGCTCAAGTGAATGAGATTCTGAGGAGCCAAGATTGAGTTAGTAAGAAGTAGAAGGTTGGAAGTTTAAAGGATTTGCAGGAAGGTTTGTTGGAAAAATGTTTTTCACCCAAAGGGTCTTTGAGGCCTGGAATTCACAGACTTGGGTGTGTAGTGGAGACAAAGCTTTATTCCATTAATGCATTGGATGTATACATGAAGAACTGTGATTTGAAGGACTAAGAACCTAGAGCTAGAGGATGGGGTTAGGCTATGTTGCTGTGACTTGACTTGCACAAATGATAGGCTATGGACTCGTTCTATACCCTAAATGTTGCAATTCTACAATTTCACTATCTCCAACTCACCCAGCCACCTCAACAAGCTCTTCCACGAGTATGGGGTGTTAATTTAATCATGTGATCATTCCGATTATTTACCAAGCTTTCCTTTTAATAAAAAAAAAATCAAATATTTTAAAACTACCATCATCTCACTTGACTGGATGTGCTCAGACCTTATAACTCTCAGTGATCCTGCAAAGTGATTTTTCTACTATTTTGCAGCAGCTTAGAAACAATGTCCGGATTGTTAAAAGTTAAAAAGGTTAAATATAAACCAATTGAAAATATTGGTATGTAAAAGAAGAATACTTGGCTTTTTTGATGGGGACAGGAAATAATGACTTTATATTATTTAAAGGGGAGAAAGGCAGAAGAGGTACAATGGTTATTAGTTTACCCTAATGCTTCTGCACAGCATTATGGTGAAATCTGTAAGGCTTCCACTGTATGTTTCGATGCCCATGTGATAAATAAACTTGAATCTTGGTTATACTGTATTTAAGCTGATATTAAGAATTTAGAGCTGGATACGTCACATTGACTCCCACATATTACGAGTGAGGTTCTGCAGTTTTCTGCCTATTGGTGCATGCACTTTATTTTTTCAATTTCCTTTAAGTAATCCACTTGAAACAGAGTGGCAGAAGAGGTGGGTGGTTGTAGTGGGCCAAGTAAAACCTAGGCCAGTTTAGCATTACATGTTCTGTGCACTTTTGCAAATTAGAAGCCACTTTAGCTACCAGTCTAAATGGACGGAGTATTAATTCCAATTGATTCTCTACCAGCGGCATTGAATGGTGGAAGATGAGTGGTGGTAGCAGGGTGAGCTGATTGTGTCAGAGGTTCAGCAGGAGTTATCTGCTGGAGTTATATCAGCTTCTTGGCACAGCTGTGGAAGCAAAATTTCATTCACAATCTTCAGTTCCTGTTGTTAACTTTAAAATATACACCCAGTAGTTACTTTATCAGATACCTCCTTTATCTAATAAAGTGGTGACTGCATGTATGTTCATGGTCTTGGGCTGCTGTAGCCCATCCAGGACAAGGTTCAATGTGTTGTGTGTTCAGAGATACTCTTCTGCATACCACTGTTGTAACATGTGGCTATTTGAGTCAGCGTTGCCTTTCTGTCAGCTTGAACCAGTCTAGACATTCTTCTCTGACCTCTCTCACTAACAAGGCATTTTCACCCACAGGACTGGCACTCATTGGATATTTTTTGTTTCCGCACCATTCTCTAAGAGCTCTAAGGTTGTGTGTGAAAACCCCAAATCAACAGTTTCTGGAGTGCTCAAACCAATTAGCACCAGCAATCATTCCACGGTCAAAATCACTTATGTCACATTTTTCCTCTAATATGATGTTTGATCTGAACAGCAGCTGAAACTCGACCATGTTTGAATGCTTCTATGCACTGAGTTGCTGCCACGTGGTATTTCTCTCCTGAAGACTAATTAGATATTTTGATTAACGAGCAGGTGCACCTAATAAAGCGGCCAATATATATTAAAAGCACTGATCTGACCATTGGGCATAAATAAAGTCTTATTGTAAATATTTACTGCCTCAAAGCATGCAATGTTTTGATGCTTATCTTTTGAAAATATTGAGAAGACAATCAATCTTAACGACACCATTTTGACCATAAGACATAGAAGCAGAATTAGGCCATTTGGCCCATCGAGTCTGCTCCGCCATTCAATCATGGTTGATCCTTTTCTCCCCTCCTCAGCCCCACTTCCCTGCCTTCTCCCCATAACTTTTAATGCCATGTCCATTCAAGAACCTATCAAGCTTTGCCTTAAACACACCAAACGACCTGGCCTTCACAGCTACCTGTGGTAATAAATTCCACAAATTCACCACCCTCTAGCTGAAGAAATTTCTCCACATCTGTGTTTTAAATGGATACTCTTCTTTTATGAGGCTGTGCCCACTTGTTCTAGACACCCCTGTCAATGGAAACATCCTTTCCACATCTACTATATCTAGGCCTTTCAACATTCGAAAGGTTTCAGAGCTCCCCCCTCATCCTTATAAATTCCAATGAGTACAGACCCAGAGCCATCAAACTTTCCTCTTATGGTAACCCTTTCAGTCTTGGAATCATCCTTGTGAATCTCCTCTGAATCCTCTCCAATGCCAGCACATCTTTTCTTAGATGAGGAGCCCAAAATTGTTCACAATACTCAAGGTGAGGCCTCATCAGTACCTTATAAAGCCTCAGCACATTTATTTCTACTACCAAAGTGCATGACCATGCGTGCATTTTCCAACATTGTGTTTCATTTGCCACTTTCTTGTCAATTCTCCTAAATTGTTAAGTCCTTCTGAAACCTACCTGTTTCCTCAACACTACCTGCCCCTCCACCAATCTTCATAACATCTTAAAACTTGGCATGAAAACCATCTAAATTATTAATATACAGCATAAAATGAAATGGTCCCACCATTGACTCCTGCAGAACACCACTAATCACTGGCAACCAACCTGAAAAGGTTTCTTTTATTCTCACTCACTGCTTTCTACCTAATAATGGCAGTAACTTCCCTGTAATACTTAGCTTGGCTCTTAACTGGGTAAGCGGACTCTTTTGTGGTACTTTGTCAAAGGCCTTCTGAAAATCCAAATATACAACATCCCCTTTATCTGTCCTACTTGTAATCTCCTCAAAGAATTCCAACAGGTTCATCAGGCAAGATTTCCCCTTCAGGAAATCATGCTGACTTTGTCCTACCTTGTCCTGTGTCACCAAGTACTTCATAATCTCACCCTTAATAATTGACTCCAACATCATCCTAGCCACTGAGATCAGGCTAACTGGTCTATAATTTCCTTTCTGCTGTCTTCCTCCTTTCTTAATGAGTGGAGTGACATTTGAAATTTTCAGTCCTTTGGCACCATGCCAGAGGGCAATGGTTTTTGAAAGATCATTGCTAAAGCCTCCACAATCTCTAATGGTACCTCTTTCAGAACTCTAGGGTACAGTTCATCTGGTCTGGGTGACTTATAGAACATAATACACAGAACATAGAAATCTACAGCACATTACAGGCCCTACGACCCACAATGTTGTGCTGAACATGTAACCTACTTTAGAAACTGCCTAGAATTTCCCTAGCACATAGCTCTCTATTTTTCTAAGCTCCGTGAACCCTTTGGCCTTTCAGCTTTTTGAGCTCCTTCTCCCTTGAAATAGTAACTACACTCACTCCTCTTCCTTCACGCACTACAACATCTGGCACACTGCTAAGGTCTTCCACAGTGAAGACTGATGCAAAATATTTAGAGTTCATCTGCCACCTCCTTGGCCTCTGTCCTCCAGCTTTATTTTCTAGTGGTCCTATATCCACTCTCATCTCTCTTTTAATTTTTACATACTTAAAAAAGCTTTTTGTGTGCCAATACAGAGCTCAGTGATAAGGGAGATGCTACTGTCAGTTTTCTAGAGAAAAGGCAATCATTTAAGCATCATAATGTCCTGATTAGTGTAAGAATACAGTGGTATCTACATTCAATGATAGCATTTAACAGATTAAAGGTTTAATTGGCTCTTGTGGGTAAGCTTCAACTCTATTTCTCAGGAAGTATCGGCTTTTATGAAAATGCTGACAAGAACATTTTCTATTTAAATATTTCACGTTTACGTGGCTTGAACTTCCAAGTGGTCCTGTCCTTTAAGAAGATAAAACATTATGAGAGTATTATGACAGAACTAGAATCAGTGAATCTGTGATCATGCATGTAAGGTAGTTGGCAAGCTGTCAATCAATCACGTAGAGTATCCATGATGCAGTGCGCAGTCGACATTGTTTTGTAAAGTGCAACACTTTGATATGAGGAATAGCCAATTATTGTATGTCACTGCATATTGCTGAAGTTCCAAATCCCAGATTTTACTGTCTGTGATGTGTTAAAAAGTAAGGATCTCTTCAGTCTGATGTTTTTGAGTAAATTATATGCAATGGGTATTTCTGCAGCAGGTTAACAAGTCTGACCTTCACAAATTCAAATCTATTAAACAATTCAGTTTAATATACTGTGTTTATGGAATAATCATACGTTCATATTACTGCCCTTTCTTGATGGGCATCAACAAAATTACAACTGTGTGGTAGCATCATGGTTAGCACAACTCTATACAGTATAGGTGACTTGGGTTCAATTCCTCCCCAGGACTGTAAGGAGTTGGTACTTTCTCCCCATGACCGCGTGGGTTTCTTCTAGGCAGTCCAGTTTCCTCCCACAGTCCCAAGACGTAGGTTAATTGGTCATTGTAAATTTTCCCATCATTAGGTTAGGATTAAATTGGGAGATTGCTGGGTGGCATAACTTGAAGGGCTGGAAGGGCCTATTCCATGCCTTATCTCAATAAAATAAAATAATTTAAAATCCCATTGATTATTCCAGGGACCTGAAATAAAACTTCTCAAGACAAAAATATCACACAGCTTACTTACACTGATTGATGCTGGTCTCATGGGTACAATATTGCACTTCTGTTCACCTACCTTTAAAACTAATCAGATTGGAGATTAATTCTCAGTTATTTATTACCACACATTTTTATCTTAAGCCACATGTCACTGTTGATTTGCTTTATTTTTTGAAGACTTATTTTTTCTTTTACCTACTCCAAGATTTACAGAATTGTGACAATTTTTTTTGTGTGGATCAATACCTCAGTGTTTCGTCTTTAGGAGAGAAATGATAAGAAAAAGAAATCATGTTCAAAACAGTCCACTATGTTCAGAATTTTTATTTGTTATCATGGTATAAACTGCTTGGGAAAATACTCCCCTTTTTCTACCTTTTACCTACACTATGCTGGTGCTTCTAAATAACAAAAATTAGACACTTTTATTTGTACATTTTTCATATCTTTTACAAATGTCTAATCAATTAACTTAACATTAGTAGTAGTGAAGATGTTTTTACAAGCTCCCATCAAGGCAAGCAGAAATTGCTAACATCCTGATTCTTCTACCCTCCAGTGATATAATTTTAAGAAATTATCTGCTGTGAATAGAAAAAGTGCATTTAATGAAAATCTTAATGTGTCTTACACTTCTTAAAGTAATTATGTTACATTGAAATTGTAGCTATTACTGCAATATAGTAAGTACCTGCATTCTGCTTCCCCCCATCAGTCCTAACTGATGCTTTCTTCTATCAGTCCTACACTAATGTTGCTTTCTTGTTGGGTCATGTGTAGGTAGTTCAACATCAAGTTTAATTACAAACGTACACTGGACAAAAAAGATTTTGCTTCCTGAATACTTGTGGGTGTATTTTATGGCCATGAGCTACTGATCATGAAAATCATCATCAAATTTCCCTACCACACACCATTTTTTTGAAATCACCTATATTTCTTATTTCAATTCATAATTCAAGTGAGAACAACTGATGCCAAGATTAAGTAAGGCATCTTTGTTGGTCCATAAATCAGACAGGTTATCAATAAGAGGCAATTCAAAGAACTTATAGTGAGACTGGAGAAAATTGCATGGAAGGCGTTCAAGGATGTTGTTGAATATTTTCTCAGTACCTGCAGAGCACCAAGCCACGTGGAGCTGGCTGACAACATGGTTCAAGAATACGAAACCATACAGAGCAACATGTCACTAAAGGTTCACTTTCTGCATTCTCACGTAGAATTCCCTGCAACTCCTGGCACAGTTAATGATGAGCATGAGGAAAAGTTTCACCAGGACATTGCAGTGATGGAGAAATGGTGTCAGGCCAACTGGAATCCATCAATGCTGGCTGATTATTGTTGGATACTTATACAAGAAGCCTCAGGCACTGAGTACAAATGAAAATCATCAACAAAACTGTTTTAGTTTAATTGAACTATTGCAAAGCATCAGCACCATTATGCAATTAAATGTATTATATTCAATAAAAGTTAATTTATTGTTTCTTCAAATTCCTACGTGATAGAAGTAGTCTGGAAGTATATTTGTATTCAGCTTCCAGCAATATCTCATAAACAAAAAAAATTCTGAGGAAGCAACACTTAAAAAAAATTTGTTGTCCAGTGTTATCATTCAACCATCATGAATACCTATGAATACAGCCAAATGAAACAGCAATCCTCCAGGGCCAAGGTACAAAACACAATGCCAACAGTCATAAGCAGCACAAGGCACATATAAGATAGCAAGTAAACATACAGTCACACAAAATGTATAGATATAGCCCCTGCCCCTGAGTGATATGTCCTATAAATAGATAGTGCATAGGTGTTATCAGCAAGAACAAGCAGTTCACAGCAGTCCATGGAGGAACATATGCACACATGCAATCCAGCTTGTCTTCCACCGAGTGAATGCTGGATGACGGTACCAATGGGAGGAGCCTGTCCCCAACCCAGCATGAACATAATTTAGAAGGATGAGAGGGGATCTGATTGAAACATATACAATTATTAAGGGATTGGACATGCTAGAGGCAGGAAACATGTTCCTGATGTTGGGGGAGTCCAGAACCAAAGGCCACAGTTTAAGAATAAAGGCTAGGCCGTTTAGAACAGAGTTGAGGAATAACTTTTTCACCCGGAGAGTTGTGGATCTATGGAATGCTCTGCCTCAGAAGGCAGTGGAGGCCAATTCTCTGGATGCTTTCAAGAAAGAGTTAGATAGAGCTCTTAAAGATAGCAGAGTCAAGGGATATGGGGAGAAGGCAGGAATGGGTTACTGATTGTGGATGATCAGCCATGATCACATTGAATGGTGGTGCTAGCTCAAAGGGCCAAATGGCCTACTCCTGCACCAATTGTCTATATTGTCTATATCACCATGCTGCACTGCCTCTGGCATCTCATCTCCTGGACTGCTGCAACAGGCAAGCCCACGGCTTGAGGCCTAGTTCTCAATGCAACCGGGAACACACAGCCTCTCCACCATCTGTCTCGTAACTAAACGAGGGAAGTGGACTTGCTGTACTTTACATTACTAACAGGGTCTTACAATCACCACAGAACCATCCAAGACAATCACTTGCTGTTAGTTTGCGCATCACTTCTGCACACAGACTCTGATGCTTCTCCGTAGCAGGCAGTAACATGGTCTGCACCAAGTAGAGCTCCTCCAGCTTCTCTGCCAAGGAGCAGCTCGCTGATGGGTAGGGTAGACCTACAGTACCTAAAGTTCTCATGTCCAGCATTATTGTGTGGTCATATGAAAGACATTTCACCTTTGGTAGGCCCCCGAGAGGCTGTTGCATCCAAACGACCGCCATCTTTCCGGAAATGTCTTAGTTTTACACCTGTTAAATATTTGATTCTTAGACCAGGTTGCTGCTTTTTTACTTGAGCCTGCTTTATGTTGGTTGATATTTCGATCCATTGTTTCTATCTAATCGCAATAAATAAAAATGAACCCAGAATTTCAGAATCAGAATCAGGTTTATCATTACCAGCAAGTGCTGTGAAATTTGTTAACTTAGCAGCAGCAGCAGTTCAATGAAATACATAATAGAGAAGAGAGGGAAAAAACGTAAATCAATTGCAGTATAAATATATTGAATAGATTAAAACGTGCAAAAAATAGAAACACTGTACATTAAAAATACAAATTGGGTGTTAGGTTGATGGAGGCAAAATAAAGAGCAAATTGAGCCAGGTGGGGAGGGATGGGTGAAGGTAGAGACCACAAGGAGGTTGATAAGCCAGAACATAAAGGATACCAATCTAGAATCTGATCAGAAAGAAGCATTAAAGGGAAATAGATTGAAAATATTCCACCTACTGATCTTAAAAACATTAATAAATAACACAAGGCATTTCAGTTTTCCTGCTACCACATTTTATCAAAAAAGTGACAGTAATTTTTGCATTTATGTTGAAACAGAGTAATTCAGATTCTGCTACTGAACTCTATCTAGATTTATTAATGAGTAGTTATCATCTGTGCCTACTTAAGATCTGTCGGTGGTCTGACACATTGGTTAATAGATATTTGACTGTCTTCATGCTTAATATTTTAACAGACATTTGGATTTTTTCTTTCTTTGACATTACAAATTTTCATTTTAAATCCAACGTGACAATTTCAGAGTTCAATCTAATAAAGTAAGGTTCACACAAAAGGATTTCTACCTTATACCAGGTATAAGAATGCCATTCAGATGATTAGATCCATGCCAGACCTCAGGACATTCATTCCATCAGTGCCATGAATTCCATTTTTCCTTTTCTTATTCCCCTCCCTACCTGCCGTGTATTCTCTTTCACACAGTGTGATAACCACATTTTTTGCCATGAATGTTCACAAATAAGACATTTATAGTTATCAATTAATCTTCTGTATGTTTTGGATGTAAAGCGAAACTAGAGCATCTGAATAAACTCATGAAGTTATGGAGAAAACATGCAAACTACGCACTGTCAGCACCCCTGAGGATTAGGTCCTTGGAGTCGTGAAGTAGCATCACTAATTGCCCTGTCATCTTGCCATTTAGTTTTAATAAGGTTCAACCCTACATGAGCAATCGTAACTCAAGCCACTTGATAGAATAATAGGTACTTAGTTGCTTATTAATATTAGCATTATAAAGTAATTTCAACTTTAACATCCTAAGTTGCTTCATAGGAGCACAGTCAAACAAAAATGAGATTGGATCATAGAGCATTACTAGGATAGATAACCAAAAGCATTGCCAAAAAGGTACATTTTGAGGAATATCTTGAATTTGGAAAGAAAGCTGGAAAAACTAAAGGATTTAATGATGAACTTCCAGATTTTAGGCAGCCTTAGCTCTTGAGTGAATAAATTTGTGAATGCTCATGATACCAGACTTGAAAGATTTCAAATATATTGGAACATTGCGAGGCTGAGCAAATTACATAAAATTAAATAAAATTGAAGTAAGGAAGTATTTAAAATCATGGATGAGATAGACTTGGACAGTGTGCTGGGGTGTTGCTATGGTTTGGACAAGGTATCTGGAACCCTGTCAGGTCTGAGCCTGGGAACAAGAGCTGGGCTTGAGCTAGGATAGGAATTGCATGGTTGGCTTAAGCCTGATTGGGGTTTGAAGGGTCAGAGTAGGCTCTGATGGGAAATCATGGTGTCAGCAGGTTGGAAAGTGGAGCAGGACAGATCTTGTTGAGGGTGAGAGGAGTGGCTGCTGGCCATTCAGAAGTTATCAAAGTGATTAGAAGCAGAGGGGTTCTATGGTAACATTGTGGTAGTTCTGAATAGGGAATGCACAGTTGTAAACTCTAAGAAGACAATTGAAAATAACTCTTGGCTGGAAGCCAATAGATCCCTCACTATCCTCTGCAGCTAACGTCATGGTACCTTTAATTTCAGTTCTACTTTGTTTTGTGAATTTACCTTTGGGTGCATTGAGAGTTGGTGCCCACCAAATTAGAGTTTCATTTGCTGTATTCTTATTTACAGCTATCATTAAAATTGAAAAATGGAAGGCCATTCCACATTATTATTTAGTTTGTTTAACATGGATATGTAAATTAATTTATACATTTTACGTATTTTCAATGGTTTATTATTTATTCAGTGATGAGACAAATAGCAGCAGCTTACTTCCAACTGAGCTGGGTTTCTGTTACATTTAGATTAATCCATGTTTCAAATTAACCTTTCCCTTAGTTTTACCACAAGGGGAACAAATACTCCCAGACTACTCCTAATCTTCTTACATGTATGAGGAACTAAAAGAGAAATTACATACAGACTGCAGTTTGTGGTGTCAATTGTATTAGAGTCAGGAATTTATATATAAGTGCCCGCCATCCCATGCAAAAGTGCTAAAGGTGGATGAAATAAAGAAATGGGTAAGAGCATTTATCATCTTATTCCTGAACTATTTTGATCACGGGGTTTAATGTTGAACTACTTTGAACACTGAATTAGATTGAAACAATGGAATGTAACATTTCCTTTATGTAGTTGTACAATTGATTTGCAAATTAGTTTTAATGATTAGATGAATCTGAAAAATTGACCTAAATAGCCCACTAATGTTCATGGGCTTGAATTCCAATTTCAATTTCTTTCAGTCTTTGTCCCTGGGTGCAACTATCTTTCAGATAATTTAGACAATCATTTTCCTAGTCTTTGACTCTGTATGGTGCCACCTTGCCTTCCAATTCACTCTTGTTGTTCTTTTCCGTTACCCATTCTTTTTGTTCTGAGTTGAACAGAAACACAATTACATCATGGTTCCTGATCAGAATAAGGCCTCTGACCAGTCAGTCAGCCTGGTGCACCAAAATCTTGATGGAACCTGGTATTGGAGACTGCTGCTGAAGCGAAGGCCAGAAGACTCAGCTCCAAGTCAAGTGCTGAGGAACCACCTTCACCAGTGAGGAAGCAGGCAGAAAATGGTGGTTTGTCAAAGGACATCAACAATCACCATTTTGTTGCCACATGTAGCTGTGGAGGCCAAGTCATTGGGTACATTTAAGCCAGAAGTTGATATATTTTTGATTAGTCAAGGCACGAAGGGATACAGAGAGAAGGCAGGAGATTGGGGCTGAGAGGGAAAATGGATCAGCCATGATGAAATGGTGGAGCAGACTCAATGGGACGAATGGCCGAATTCTGCTCCTATATCTTAAGGTGAATTGGCCCATCTTCCAATCACTATAAGTCATAATTCACAGATGCAACTCTACAACTCAGTATTATTTAATTTTTATTTGTACATTTGTCTTCTTTTGCACATTGAGCTTCTGACAATCTTTGTTTATGTGTAGTTTATGCATAATTTCTATTGATTTCTTTGTAAATGCCTGCAAGAAAAAAATCTCAGGATAGTATATAGCAACATATAAATACTTAGATAATAAATTTACATTGACTTTGACTCTATCTCAAAACCATGTGGTTAATGGCACAAGCTGTGTAGTAATCAGCTGATTCCTCCCTGTGGATACAGATGAAAGGAGTAAGTAAACATAATAACGATGCTGCATGACAATTCAAGCCTATTAGAGGCAATGAGAATCAAAGAAACTGCAGATGCTGGAAATCAAATGTGAAAACAAATCTGCTGTGAAGCACTCAGCAGGTCAGACGGTATCAATGCAAAGAGAAACAAAACCACGGAATGCCTCGGACCTGTAATGTTAACTTTTCTTTTTATGGATGCTGCTTGACCTACCGAGTTTTGTCAGACTTTAATAAGGCTAGAGGGTCAATAAGCTGAGCTGACTAAAAAAAATGTTAAAGTAATTATAATCTGCTGTGAAATAAAGAGGCTAAAAACACTTTTTTGTGGTCATATTCTGCCAGGTGCTTCCCCAGGCCATCAGAGAGATTGAAGAACCTGTGAAAGGCACAAATATGTAGCTGGGTCACATGCTGATAGTTCCATTACACCATTGAGCAATGTTATTATATAGCAGCTCATGGCTTATATAAAATAAATTCGCCACAATTCAAACTGAGTTTAATCTTGCTGAGAGCTTTAGAATTTGTTCTTCAGAATCTATTTTTGATAAAAGGACATTTTTACTTTTTGTTCATTTTTCACTGTCTGTTTTAGTTTTATTTTAACTTTATTTTATACCTACAATGATAGCAAATGGGTGTGCAATGCACAATCGAATATTCCTCACACAAAATTAATAGAAGTGGACAAGATGATAAAAGCACAGATCAACATACTGTAGATTGAGACTTGTTCCGAAGGCTGGAATGGCTATTACAAGGGGGCATAGTTTTAAGGTGATTGTAGGAAGGTATGGGGGGGGGGGGAATATCAGAGGGAAGTTCTTCACACAGAGACTAGTGGGTTTGTGGAATGCCCTGCTAGGGTGGTGGCAGAGGCAGATACATTAGGGATGTATACAATAGGGACATGGATGATAGAAAAATGGAGGGCTATGGAGAAGGGAAAGGTTGGATTGATCTTTGAGTAGGTTAAAAGGTTGGCACACATTGTGGTCCAAAGGGTCTGTAATGTGCTGTAATGTTCTATGTTCAAGTTCAAGTTTATTGTCATCTCACTGTACATATATATCACCAAACAAAACAATACTCCTCCAGACCACGGTGCACCCACAATGCATATATCACACTCAGCATATAATACACAATATCACCAGAAATAAGTTAACAAAATATACCTCAAAATGCATGTGAAGTGCACAGCACAGGTACATAGTAAACAGCTCACTGTGCTAGTGATGAGACCTTGGTCGTGGCAGAGTATCCATTAGTCTCATAACCTAGAGGAAGGAGCTGTTACCCATTTTAGTCCTAATGCTCCGGTACTTCCTTCCTGATGGTAGTGGATTGAAAAGATTGTGAGATGGATGGTAGGGATCCTCAATAATGCTTTGGGCCCTTTGTATACGACACACCCGGTAAGTGTCACAAATTGCGGGGAGGGTGACCCCAGAGATCCACTTAGTAGCTTTTCCTATCCTCTGTAGGCTTCCATACCACACAATGATGGAGCCAGACAGGACATTCTCAATGGTCTTCCTGTGGAAAGTTGTTAGAATGGGGGTGGAGAGCCTTTTTTGTAAAATGGAATTAAAAGATCCTGACATCTTCTGCCAATCAGTTACAGTTATCCATCATTTTCCACACAGATCCTACTTTAAGTGGCTTCTATGGTGTTTACTTCCATGCACTTTCACCCTACCTCCTCTAATGCTGCTGTCCTGAGGGTCTCCTGATTGTGTTTCTCCCATATTCACCTTGTGAAGCATGTTTGTACATGGATTGAACCTTAGGCATGATATGGTCATGGCCATTCCTTCTTGCTGAGGGGACTATATGTATATAGTTCAACAAGTATATTAAGAGCAAAGGGGTAACTAGGGAGAGAAAAGGTCCCCTTAAGGATCAACATGGTTATCTATATGTGGAAGCAGGAGAGATGGGCAAGGTTTTAAGTGAATGCACCTCCTATGTCCTTACTGTCTAGAAAATCATGGAAATGAGGGAGTTCAGGGTCTATCTTGATGTGGGGTGAAGAAGAGTGGCATGCTGGAGATACGTCTCTGTCAGAGGAGGTGTAAGGTGCTCCTTTCCTCTGCCAGCATGCAAGTCACCCTTGAGCAAGGTGTAGCAGCTCTTAGCCCCTCTGCTCCCCCCAATCAGGGTCACATGAAGCCATGTGAGCAGGTGGAGAATGGTCGTATGTTCACATGGCAGTTCACATGTGACCACTGATGCCAGGCAGATAATCTCTGAAGAATATTGATATTGGCTGAGATCATCCATCTAGTAAGACACTGCCCAGAAGAAAGAGTGGCAAGCCAGTTTGCAGAAAAGTTTGCTAAGAACAATCATGGTCATGGAAAGAACCTGGCCGACTATTCATATGACACGGCTCATAACCCTGACTCTAAAATAGTGAACTGTAATAGTGAGTTTGTTAGGATCAATAGGCGAATATAGTTTTAAAGTACTTCAAGGTAGATAAGTGCCCAGGGCCTGACCAAGTATACCTGAGGACATTGTGTTAGGCCAAAACAAATTCCTGGGGACCTGTCTGAGATATTTGTACAACCATTAGCCACGGTGAAGCACTGGAAGGACAGGGCGTGGCTAATGTTGACTCTTTACTTCAGAAGAACTGCAAGGACAAACCAGAAAACTACAGGCTAGTGAGCCTAACATCAGTGGTGGGAGATTTACTGGAGAGTAGAAAGAATCTACCTGCATTTGGAAAGGTAAAGACCAATAAGAGCTAGTCAATGTGGCACAGTGTGTGGGAAATCAGGCCTTCTGAATCTGATTAAATCTTTTGAACTTAAAGGGATTGATGAGGGCTGCAGATGTTGCCTACATGGTTTAATCCTGATTTGTTGTGTCATCTGTATGGGGTTTGAAGGTGGCCCTCCCTTGTGTGTGGTCGACCATGGATAATGCATCCTAGCTGTCTATGTCTATGTAAGCCAGTACACAAGCCAGGCTAATAAGGTATGGAAAGCAAGCTGCTTCCCATGCAGCAGGCTCCTCCTCTCCATGCAGCTTTTGGCACAAGCAGCGTCACAGGAGCAGCCAGTCAGCATTGAAACCAATATGGGACTGGCTTAGGACTCCAGGTCCGTATTTTCCTCAGGGTTTACTCCCAAAGCCTTCCCCATAAGTGGGTATAGCCACAAGCCAGCAGAGGGTTAAAATCAGAGTTTTCCTTCTCCTAGATGAACTGCCAATCACAGCTGATGAGCCCCATCTGCCTGGAATGACTGGTTTTAAGGCTCCAGTAACCACCTTTTCCCCTTCTCCTGTCAGTAGAAACTATTCCACTGGGCTTCTGGCTAAGCCATACATGAACGCCCAGGGCGGGACTTGGTTGTCAGAGGCTATTTGAGATGCATGCCATTGGGAGCATTTAATAGTTAATGGGAGCTTATCCACACTACTTCCCAGCTATGACAACTTCAAGGAACTGGAGTTTGCAGACACCATCCATAATGGCATAAGTTCCCTCTAAGAGTTCTGGTTTCCTACCATATCTCAAAAATGTGCGGGTTGTAAGGTTAATTGGCCACTATAAGTTGACCCCAGTAGGTCAGAGTAGAACCTTGCGGCATATGATGAGAACATAGATAGAATAAAAATTGGGATTGATTTAAGATTAGTGTAAGTGGGTTGTAGATGAGGATACAGTGGGCTGAAGTGCACATTTTGTGCTGTATTTCTTTATGACTCTATGAGTTATTCCCTAACACTCTGAAAACCATCCTTTCTTTCATAATAAATCTTCTTTGAATCCATTTAGCCAGGAATATGACTCTTGATGCTCTTCTCCTCTTAGGGAGGTCCCAGTTAATGCTGATGTCAAAGACACAGGTGACGATCGTACTGAAAGCACGCTGAATTTTCTTTCCAAACCTTGGGCACTTCTCACATGCTTGACGGAAAAAGACGGTGTGGGAGATGGGTGGCTGGGGAGGAGTGACTAGCACAAGGTAAATGGATAGCCAGGCCTCAGCTGCAACTTCCTCTTCTTCCACAACATTCACACTTTTTGAGTCAGTCAACTAAATCATGAAACTATCCTCCGAATTTTTGCTGGAGGCAGCAAGGTCTACTGATCCTCCTTTTCACTCCCTGGCTTCACATAGGCACCTTTCTGTTCAGTTCTGCTTGTTGCCGACCGAGCACCAACTCAAAGGCGTTCATTTAGAGTTGATTAGAGGAAGGAGTAGGATAGGTGAATTTCAGAAGACAACCGTACAGGAGTTGCTGGATATTTTAAATGAATATGATGTTGCAGACCTGATCAGAGTATAGTTTAACGAGCTTGAAGATAAGCCAACAGCTCTGCACTCCTGTTAACATCAAATGTTCATGGAGTCACTGGGGATTGTTTCCAATGTGTACAGCAGATGGAAGCTTAAATGTAGAAGTTGATTTTCTATAATATCCTGATGGATGTCCTTCAAGCCATTCTGATGAAGGATAAAACACTCAAATATTAATGTCTTTCACTTTTACAGATGATTACTGATCTGCAATAAAATCCAAGCTTCTCATGACACTGCTTTCACCCATGATCCAATATTTTTAAACAATAAATCATAATAAAATATATAGCCTTAAGAATTTTTATGATTTTTGATGATTAAACTTTTCAAATTTCAAATTATTGTCCAGTGACATTACACATGGGAAAAGAATATTAAGTAAAGAGGTGATAACAGGACGGATATTAGGGGAGCAATTACATTAAGGTTCACCGACAAAATTCAGTACTTATTTCAACATCATGTACCACGCTTATTTTATGGCTATATGCACTCAGTAGACACTTCATTAGGTACTTCCTATATCTAATAAAATGGACACTAAGTCTATGTTTGTGGTATTCTGCAGATGTAGTCAAGTTATTTCAAGGGTTGGCATGTTGTACATTCAGAGATGCTCTCCTGCAAATCACTTTTGTGAATCATGGTTATTTGAGTTACTGTCGTCTTCCTGTCAGCTTGAACCACTCTGGCCATTCTCTGATTAACAAGGCATTTTCACCCACAGAATTGCCGCTCACTGGGCATTTTTGCACTATTCTCTGTAAACACCTGAGACGTGAAAATCCCAGGAGATCAGCAGTTATTCAAACCACCCTATCTCCCACCAACAATCATTCCATGGTCAAAGTCACTTAGATCAGATTTCTTCCTCATTCTGATGTCTGGTCTGAACAACAACTAAACTTCTTGATCATGTCTGTATGCTTTTATGCTGCCATTTGCTGCCACATGATTGGCTGATTAGATGCATTAATGAGTAAGTGTACCTAATAAAGTGGCAATCGACCAAATTATTTGTAGTTAATGGGAATATATGCATCTACTTGAGAGAGCAGGGTCAGTTTCAGCAAAGGAATTTCTTGGCATAACCGAAGATGTGTAAGTTACAAAATTAATATGGTGTTCCCATTAGAAGCAAAGTGTAACTTGCTTTTATTGGGGTTTACAATGAAAATGATTATGAGGATAGCTGTGATCAAAGTTTTCCTCCTTGTACACATTTGACCACAGCTTCCTGATCAAATGTTTTCATTTTCAGTATTTGCATACTTCATTTGTCTCTCTAATTATACAAGATCACTGTTGACGATTTTTCTTCCTGTATTTGCTCAATATCTTAATCTCTGAGGTTCCTACACCATACAGAACCTTGAACAAGATGAGCAGAATTCCCTCTGTTAGATATGTGGGTTATGACTGATGGAGATAACGGCTGGAGTCACTTAGCACTCCAGTGCCAGAGTGTTAATTGCGTGCGACAACAATCAAACTTACAAAAATTAGCGAAAAGAAAACTGCCAATATATACGGAAAGATATCAACCAGAAAACAAAATAAGTGGCTCCATACTATTTTGTAATGTGTGAGCCCCTGGTAACTCGATCTTGCTCTGCTGCTGGGAGCAATGATACCTGTTTATTCGGCACCAGAATGTACCATCTTTAATGATTTACAAAGTTAACCCAAGACTACACATGAATCAGACTATGATGCACCCCACAATGTAGTTCAATCATATTAGAAAATAAACCTTAAATTTACCTTAATCTACCTTAAATCCAGGATACAAACAACATACTGTATACACATTACACACTGTATATACACTTTATATATACGCTGTATTATCCTGGTAATTCTAGTCAAGGTTTCTCACACTCTGCATGCCACCTTGGCTGAAGAGAGTAGCACATTTAGTAATAGACTAAGACAACTGCTCTGCTCCAAAGAGTGCTATATGAGGCCAATTCTTACCCTTGGGGAAGTGATGACTCCCTCCTGTTAGACTGTTTGAAGTAACAGTCAATTTTTTATTCTTCCCTACTTCTCTTCTAATATTTATGTGTTTCTATATCTGTGCACTAGTAATGTTACTGTGACACTGAAATTTCCTTTGGGATCAATAAAGTATTTATCTATCTACTTACAGATCCCCTTTACTGAGGTAATGGAATATTCCACCGTGTGTGGCAGGGAAGCCACCATAAAGACAACCCTTCAGGACCTGATATTAGAATACACTGCAAGAAGACAATGAAATGTGTACACACAGTGCAACGCACAGCAGAACGACAAGGCAACGTCTCTGCGTGTATTTGTAAATGTGCATGTCTAAGGAGTGTATTTAGCAAGTGGTTTATTTCACTGAGCCCCTAATTCCATTTACCTTACTAGGAGCACTCTGAAACAAAACCAGAGGGTGACCTTCTCACCAATTAATGCCACAACAATTATTGTTCACATCAAACACCAACCCATTGCTCAATTCCTTCACATCCCTGCGCGTTTGCTGATGAACCCAACCAGAGGTCCTAGATGAACCTGAATATCCACAATCTGCTGAGGGCTAGATCTGTGCCATTCCAGTTTGGTGTCCAAGCAAAATACAAGAGGTCCGAGTACGATCTCCAGGAAGCCGCTCACTTATGAAACGGCAATTATGAATAAAACTTGAATAACAGAAGGATACTCAACAGCTGTGGCAGGGCTTGAATGTGATAACCTGCTACAAAATGAAACCAAATGGCATAGGTGACAATAAGGTTTCACTCCCAAATGAGTTCAAAGCCTTTTAAGTTTGCTTTGACCATCAAAACATGGAAGCACCTTCATGAACTCCCACATCCCCCAATGACCCTGTGACTTCAGTCTTTGAAGCCAACGTGAGACCATCTTTCAGAAGAGTGGACCTACTGGAACATCTGAACAGCGATGATGCATACATCAGGATGCTCTTCATTGACTACAGCTCAGCATTCAATGCTGTCATCTCCTTAAAACTAATCAACAAGCTTCAAAGCCTTGGTCTCAATACTTCCTTGTGCAATTTGATCCTTGATTTCCTCATTTGGTGACCCCAGTCAGTTTGGATTGGCAACAACATCTTCTCCACAATTTCCATCAGCACCAATGCACCCCAAGGCTGTGTTCTTAGTCCCCTGCTCTACTTGCAGTATACTGTGAGCCTAAGCACAACTCCAATGCCATATTTAAATTTGCTGATGACCACTGTTGTAGGCTGAAACAAAGGTGACGACGAATCAGAATATAGGATGAAGATGAGGGGTACCACAACAAAACCAGCCACTCATTGTCAGCAAGACTAAGGAGCTGATTATTGACTTCAGGAGGAAATCAGAGGTCCATGAGTCAGTCCTCATCAGGGGATCAAGCATGTAGAGGGTCAGTAACTATAAATTCCTTGTTGTTATCATTTTGGAGGATCTGTCCTAGGTTCAGCAAGTAGATGCCATTATAAAGAAGCACAGCAGCGACTCTACTTTCTTAGAAGTGTGTGAAGATTCAGTATGTCATTTAAAACTTTGACAAACTTCTGTGCTATGTAGAGTATATTGAGTGAATGCATCGGGGCCTGGAATGGAAACAACAATGCCCTTGAATGGAAAAGTCTAGAAGAAATAGTGGATAAAGCTCAGTCCACCACAGGTAAAACTCACTACAGCATTGAGCACATCTACATGGAGTGCCAACACAGGAAATCAGCATCTATCATCAGGGACCTCCACCATGGCAGTAGAGGAGACCATGTATGGACATATCCAAATGGGAATATGAAGCAGAGTTGAAGTGGTTGGCAACTGGGAGAACTGCCATGATGAGGCCAAACTCAGGTTGGAGGAGCAACACCTCATATACCGTCTGGGTAGCCTCCAGCCCCTTGGTATGAACATCGAATTCTCCAACTTCTGGTGATTCCCTTCCTCTCCCTTCCACCATCCCACTTTCACTCTGCCTCCTCTTCTAGCTGCTATCACCTCTCTCATGATTCTGCCTTCTTCTACTACCCATAGTGCTTTCCCCTTTCATTTCTTCTTCACCCCTCTGGCCTATCCCCTCCCTGCTTCCCCTCCCCCGTCCCTTGAGCTTTCCTCTGATTGGTTTTTCACCTGGCACCTTCCACCCTCCCCCCACCTCCTTTATAGGGCCCCTGCCCCCTCCTTCTTCAGTCCTGACAAAGGGTCTCGGCCTGAAAAGTTGACTGCTCATTTCAACGGATGCTGTCTGACCTGCTGAGTTCATCCAGCTTGTTTGTACGTGTAGGCTTAAATGATACTGCCCATAAACATTAAGTGTTTTTTGCCAGTTTCTTTCATGAGAAAAAAAATGTTTACAATTTCTCTGCTATCATCCAAATCCCAAAGATTGAATGCATATACAGATATTAGACAAGTTCCTGTATGGGAGGTTGGTCAGAAGGTTCAGTTGCTTGGCATTCAAGATGAGGTAGTAAACTGGCTTTGTGGGAGATGTTTGAAAGTGCTAGTACATGATTGCCTCTCTGACTCATGGAGAGCTGAAGGGATCGGTGCTAGTTCCATTATTGTTCCTCATCTATATCAAGGATCTGGATGGTAATACAGTAAATTGGATCAGAAAATATGTGGGTGACATCAAGATTGGTGGCGTAGTGGACAGTGAGGAAGGCTATCAAAGCTTGCAGCAGGAACTGGACCAGCTGAAAAAATGGGTTGAAAAATGGTAGATGGTATTTAATGCAAACAAGTGTGAAGCGCTGCACTTTGGGAGGACAAACGAGGGTAGGACACGTATAGTGAGTGGCAGGGCACTGAGGAGTGTGGTAGAACAAAGGGATCTGAGAATACAGATCCATAATTTCTTGAAAGTTGTGTCACAGTTAGATAGGGTCATAAAGAGAGCTTTTTGGCCTTGATAGATCAAAGTATTGAGTATAGGGGTTGGGATATTATGTTGAAGTTGTACAAGACGTTGGTAAGACCTAATTTGTAGTATTGTGTACAGTTCTGGTCACCTACCTACAGGAAAGTTATCAATAAGGTTGAATTAGTACAGGGAAAATTTATAAGCATATTGCCAGGAGTTGTGGGCCTGAGTTATACATAACTGTTGAATAGGTTAGAACTTTATTCCCTAGAGAGTAGAACAGGGGTTCCCAACCTTTTTTTTCATGTCAAGCATCAATACCATTAAGCAAGGGGTTCATGGACCTCAGGATGGGAACCCTTGGTGTAGATGACTGAGAGGAGATTTGACAGAGGTATACAAAATTATGGAGTATAGACAGGGTAAATGCAAACAGGCTTTTTCTACTGAGTTTGGGTGTGACTAGAATTAGAGGTCAATGGTTAAGGATGGAAGGTGAAATATTTAGGGGGAACATGAGGGGGAATTTCTTTCAGAGGATGGTAAGAATGTGGAATGAACTGTCAGCAGAAGTGGCTGCTGCGGTTTCAATTTCATCATTGAAGAGAGATTTGCATAGGTAAATAGACGGGAAGTGTATGGAGGGCTATGGTCCAAGTGCAAGTTGATTGAACTAGACAGATTTATAGTTTGGCACAGACCAGATGGGCTAAAGGGCCTGTTTCTGTGCTGTAGAGCTCTATGACTCTTTGGGCATCCTTCCTCTAAAAACTGACATTTATCCAAAAGCCTCAATAACTAACATCCTTTCTGCACCTACCTTCTCAACATTAGTTCCACCATGAATATTGACTAACTTACTTGCTCCATCTCCTAAGTTATTCTTCCAGCAAGCAGCCATGAGACTCAGCGGTGGAATATTGGTGTCTATCCGCAGGACCTTTTGGGTCTCGGGTAGCTCTTCCTCCAGTGAAGCTGAGGATCAGTGATGAATATCTTTTCCTGAAGCTTCCTCACATCCAAATGTGAGACAGGGCCTAGGAAGAAAATAACATGATTGGTTCTTCTTGCAGCATTCAAACTCCAAAGGCCAGGAGAAAATGTCTGAATACCTACGAAGAAAATTATACGAAGATTTGTCATTTCAATAAAACATGAGGATAATCATCATTGAAGCATCAGGTGTAATGTGAAATAGTCCTCATAAATCACAAGAGCATTAAAAGAGGACGGAAATTCGTTGTAATTCACTGTTTAGTCTGATTTGATTGAACATTCTGGATGATAATTACTTTTGAGAATAATAACTTTTGCAGCTGAATCGGATGTGGATGCTGTTATTTTGTTTCATCATGTTAGTGCCATATGGGATATTGCAGTATCCTTATCCAGAACTGATCTGGTCAATGATATCATTGGATAGCACAGCTGTGCAGCAGGTAGTGTTACTGTCTCACAGTTTCAGTGAGTTGGATTAATCCCTGACCTCTAGTGCTCTCTGTGTGGAGTTTGCACGTTCTCCATGTGACCAAATGAATTTCTTCTAGATGCTCCGGTTTCCTCCCACATCCCAAAGATGTCCTGCCTGGTTGGCTAATTGGCTACTGCAAGTTACCCAGATGCAGTCAAATCAGGGACAAGGTGATATGTATGATGGAGAGAATACTACACGGATTGTTACATGGTGTGGCTGAGGGTTGAAATTTGAAAATAGAGCCTAAACACCAAAACCCACCCCTCAATAATAATTAAACAAGTAATTACAAACAAACACACAAACACACAAAATGACAGGTCTCATCCTGAAGCAGCAACTGTTTACTCTTTTCCATAGATGCAACCTGCCCTGCTGTGTTCCTCCAGTATTTTATGTGTATTGCTTTAGATTTCTGGCATCTGCAGATTTTCTCGTGTTTGTAAATGAGTAATTAAATGCCTAACCAAGCAAATGACTTTTGCATGTACAATGTCCATGCCCCTTCATTCTCTGCATATTCATGTGCTTCATAAGGGCCTCTATTGTACCTGCCTCCACCACCAACCCCAGCAGAGAATTCCAGGTACCCACCTGATTGAACAAAATCACCACAGGCACCTAGGGCAGATAATCGATCCATTATGCAATCCATTGCCTTCTTTAAACCTGGTAGTACTGCAGGTTTGCAGCCAAGAGAACTGTTTGGCATGGCATGATTTAAAAAAGGCCTGTTTTATCAGCATTGTTGATATCACCTGCAGAAAATCATTGACTAATCAGAAAAAGTTGGATGAAAAGATGAGGTAGATACAATTGCTAAAGATGAATAAAGAAAGACTTTGGGCATTTCAGAGAATGCAAAGGATGAACAAAAGATGGTGGAGACAAAATAAGACATAAATTTGAGTTGTAATAACAAATGGTAAAACTTTAGGTGAACAAAAAGAAACAAGAGTACACACAGATCCAAGGACAAGAAAAGGGGAAATGGCAGAGATATGAAGAGAATATTTTACTTTAATAGTAGAAAACACACAAAAAAATGAATAGACAATAAACAATAGATGCAGGAGTAGGCCATTTGGCCCCTCAAGCCAGCACCGCCATTCAATGTGATCATGGCTGATCATCCACAATCAGTACCACGTTCCTGTCTTCTCCCCATGTCCCTTGACTCCACCATCTTTAAGAGCTATCTTAAATTGTAGTAGAATCTGAAGAGAGTATGGACTTAAAGAAACTGCATGAAACAATGCTCAGCCATCATACTTACAATGGTAAGTTACTGCAGGGAGGAAGTAATTTGCCAATAATGTATCAGGCATTGAGCTCATCAGTGCTGGAATAACTGGTATTTGGATCCCAAACTATTTTCCATGGCTCTTCACACATGCAATCCACACTTGGCTGTTACTTAGAAGTACCATTTGATGTGCAATTCTGTCATTTAATTGATTGGACACGAAGACACCTCCAGTTCTAGCTTCAGTTCTTCTGCCCTGGTATCTGGTATACTAATTTACATATCCATCAGTTTGAGCAGTGGCTAACAAAGCTGATACTGCAACCTTAGAAATGAATTGCCATGTCTCACCTTTGACGAACGCATAAAGTTTTGCTTTGGCTTATACTTCGTCAGAATGATTTGGACTTTATTTTTTGAACTCTCAGCTTCATTCTTACTTGAGAAGTTTTCCAAAAATGACTTTTGGGGTGGGGAGGCTGCAAAATGAACTTTGAAAATGCTTTTACACCATCAGATTATCTTATTTTATAATTATTAATTGCAAAAGTAGATGCTTAAAAAGTCAGCTACATGTAGAGAGCCATTCTTTTTTGCTGACCTCCAGAAACTATTGTCATAGTCACAGAGCACCACAGCATAGAAGCAGCCCCTTCAGTCCATCTACTCCACTCCAAACTGTTGTTCTGCCTAGTCCCATCAACCTGCACCTGAACCATAGCCCTCCAAAACACTCGTATCTATGAACTTAACCAAACTTCTCTTAAATATTGCAATTTAAGATAATTTTGTTGCCTACAGAGAAGAAATTATCATCCTGACACAGTGGTGTCAAGAAAACAACCCCTCCCTCAATGGTGCAAAAACAAAGGAGCTGGTTGTGGACTACAATTAATGCAGACTTGTGAGGAGGGCAGGCCAGGTAGGACATACACAGTGAACATCAGGGCACTGAGGAGTGTAGTATAATAAAATTATCTGGGAATACTGATCCAGAATTCCTTCGTAGTCATGTCACAGATAGTGGTGCAAGGAGAGTTTTTGGCACAATGGCATTCATAAATCAAAGTATTCAGTATAGGACAATCACAAACGAGGAAACCTGCAGATGCTGGAAATCCAAGCAATGCACACAAAATGCTGAGTTCCTCCAGTTTTTTGCATCTGTTGAGTGAGTACAGGAGTTGGGATGTTATACTGAAGTTGTGTAAGACGCCGGTGAAGCTAAATTTGGAGAATTGTGAGTAGTTCTGGTTACCTACTTGCAGGAAAGATATCTGAAATAGTACAGATAAAATTTACCAGAATGTTGCCTGGGCTTGAGGACCAGAGTTATAGTGAAAGGTTAAATAGATTAGGACTTTTTTTCCCTGGAGTGTAGGAGAATGAGGGGAGATTTGTTAAAGGCATACAAAAGTATTAGGTAATATATTTAGGGTAACTATAAGCAGCCTTTTTCCACTGAAGTTGGGTGAGACTAGAACTAAGTGTCAAAGGTTAAGGATGAAAGGTGAAATATTTAAGGCAAACATGAGAGGTAACTTCTTCACTTGCTGAGTAGTTTGTTGGTGGTCTCAAAGCTAACAGCTAAATGCTAATGCAAATAGCTTTTCTATTTCTTTTGCAAAGTTTCTTGTACTTGCTTGGCAGATTTGAGCACTTTGCCAGAAATCTCAACATCATAGCAGTCTGTGTCAATGAATGTGTTAATATTGCAAGACATCGGATTCACAAGTGCTTTGTGAGACAGCTGACTTCTGAATTCTGTCTTAATGTGACGCGCCATGCTGAATTCCCTTTCTACATCACAATTAGAATTTGGCAGCACCAAAAACAGCTTCATCAACTGGCAGGGCTCTTTGAATCCCAACTGCCCTGTGCTCACAGATTTTACTTTGGACAGCTTCCCCCAGAACTCATCAACTGGCAAACTTTTGTAGTTTGGCACCAGTCCTTCAAGGTTAGTTGAGACATAATCCAGGACTTCCAAGTGGAGCTGTTCTCTTGCATCTGCCTTGATCACATTTGGAAATCTCTCTGCCAAAGTCAAAATCTGCTCTGGATTCACCTCATCTTGGTTCTCTGTACTGACCATTGACAGATCTTTCAAGATTTGGTCTCTCATTGGGAACTTCTCCAAGATTTTTTGAAAGCTCCTGACATAGAATGTTCTGGCATCTTTGAAGAACTGCTTTGTCTTGTAAGGGGGATCTCTTGTGCTTCCTCAATAGCACTGGTGGAGCAGATAGTCCAAACCTTCCCTGGAGAAAGCCCGCGTGTAGGACAATGCTTTTGTACTCTCTGCTGGGCAACATTGCAGAACTCTTGAAACTGTTTTAGGTCTTCTCTTCATTTGGAACTTTCCTCAGAGTAGTTGTATATGTCAATCAGCAGTTCTTCAGGTGACATTGAAAGCTCTTAGCAGCAGTTTTGACACAAATGTTGACCAGGTAACTTGGACATCCAATACTGTAAATATGAGAGGCCTGTGCTTCAACTCTTGATAAGACAGTTGTTTTCGCCAATCATCACATTGCAGTTGTCACTGTTAAATCTTACACAATTAGACCATTCAAGGCCTTTGTCATGCATGGATGTTGCAATGCAGTTGAATATGTTTTCAGCTTTGGCATCATTGCACACTGGCATGTCTACAAATCCAACTGGTACCTTATCCTGTGTTTCATTACAGTACCTGGCTAAAATGGCACATTCCTTCTTACACATGATATCATTGCTTTCATCAACCAAAATACCGTATGGCCTGTTTTCTGTCCGGATGAACTTGTACAGATCCTCTGCACATTCAGGTTCCAGTGCCATGTTCACAATAGCTGCTGTCTTGGTTGATGAGCAGGCATGGATTTTTGCTATTTTTGAATCAGGAAACATTTTCCTGAATAGCTTGTCTGTGTGCTTACATACCTGGAATGGCAGGTTATGCTCAACGATGAAAGATGTAAGTACACCTCAGCTCTAGTGACCTCTGTCAGACTTTGGTTTTCTGCTGAAAAGAACTGTGAAATACTTGAGCAGCCTTCCCTGCGCTTATCTTCCCTAATATGTTGTGGTCCCTAAAAGAAGTAAAAGCATAAGGTGTATCCTTATTATATTGTCGTATGCAGAAAATGTGACATTAAAATATGTACATGTATTACCATGGAGTCATTTTTTAAATTCTATTACAACTTTAAGCAAGTCTACAGGGAGTTTGGCCTCATCACGTAGGACTTCAATAGAGTAGCTCCTGAGCAGCTAGCCAGCTAGTTTAAAAAATGTTAGCTATGCTAATAAATGAATGACACCTGTTAAACAGCTAAACATATCTTTTACAGTCATTTAACCCACCATGGGCAATAGAAAAGTCACTGTTGCAAACAGTGCAATGAGCAACACTCATTATTTTTGACCCCTATTGGGCAGGGGTACACTTTAGTGTAGTCTGGGGTGAAGTACATTTTATATTTTCTTTTTTTGGAACACTCTGCCATGACGCTGCGGGACACTAAACTGAAATGATGGACAAGGAAAGAGAGAGAGAGGTTGACTGTAAAGCCCGCCCAGAGAGAAAACTGATAGGTCTACTTAGCACAAAGAGAGACCAATCAGGAGGCTCTCTCTATCACTCTCTCATTACGTCTGTCACTCTCCCTCTCCCTCCCTCCCTCCCCTCACTCGCTCGCTCTCAAAAAAAATCGACTTCTGGGATATTGTATATAATTTGTGGTGTTACATATCCCGTAACTGGATCACTTACCAGCAAAGATAGAGAGGTCCGTTGAAGTCTGATGGTACTATTTTTAAAAGTCTTTATTTTTAAAGAGGCACAAAAGTAAGGTTAATACAAACATTCAGATAATATATGTCATCAATACTCAATCTAAAGCGTGGGTATAGTAATAATCATCATTAAGAAATCGTTCTATTGTTTGTCTAGGGCAGGGGTCGGCAACCTTTACCACTGAAAGAGCCATTTGGACCCATTTCCCACAGAAAAGAAAACACTGGGAGCCACAAAACCCGTTTGACATTTAAAATGAAATAACACTGCATACAACATTTTTTTTGCCTTTATGCTATGTATAAACAAACTATAATGTGTTGCATTTATGAAATCGATGAACTCCTGCAGAGAAAACGAAATTACGTTTCTGCATGCAACAAAAACATTTTGAACTCTGAAAAAAAGACGTTGGGTTGAAAGTTACTTTTAAGTAAAATACTCAATGTCTATTTGAGTCCTTCTTGTATTTATGAAAAACACCGAACTTAAATTTTCTGCCAGCAGCAAACCAAAAATAACGTCAGCCAGCTGTCAACCTGAAAAATAAAAGGACTATTTCACTGACCAATGAAAAAATATGAATATACGTAAAATAATATGCAATTAAAATATTTATCATACTTGGTTAATGGGATTTCTGCTCCTGGACCTCAGCGCACAGCGCCTGCACGTCAGGGCTGTATGACGTCACCTTCATCTTTACTCAGGATCGCAAGCTGTCATCTGTGAGGCGTGCGCGATGTTTGTTTTTAATAAAGTTCATGTTGGAGAACACCTGCTCACATACATATGTGGATCCAAAGATCGACAGGACTCCAAGCGCATACCTTTTAATGTTTACATAAATGTTGGGGATAGCATTCCATGTTTTGAACACAAGTTTGTCCGGTTTGGGGAGGTTTTCAATGTCACTCCATTTGTGATTCTGAGCAAGAACGGCCTTCTGACGGGCAACATCTTCAAGGTCTGCTGTCAAGCGTCTAAACTTGGACACCCATATGTCTTTGTCGGCTATGTCGGCCAGTTCCATCTCAAGATCAGGTTGACTCACACCTGCCAATGCAGTCATATTCAGTAGGGATGGATCAATGCTTAGGGGAGTGACCGGGAAGGATAATGTGTTTTTTTCCTCTCTGAACTCACAAAAGCGTTTCCCAAACGATGTTTGCATTGCGATTATTGCAGAATGTAAATACTCCGAATTTATCATGTCGTGAGCTTGTTTGAACTCTCTCAAATTGGGGAAGTGAGACAATGTGCCTTTCTGTAAATCTCCGGCAAGCACTGTCAACTTGCGCTCGAATGCCAAAACATCCTCCAACATGTGCAGGGCTGTACGTCCTTACCCCTGAAGAGCTGTGTTCAGGTGCGCTCTGAAGTGTAGCTTTTCCAGCCACTCTGGCTGTTCCAGCTCAGGAAAGGTGAGCCCTTTGCTGCCCAGGAAAGTTTTCACTTCTTCTAGACACGCGACAAAGTGTTTCAGCACCTCCCCTCTGCACAGCCACCGGACTTTGTTGTGCAGTAGGAGATCAGAATATGCGCTTTCCAGCTCGTCCAGTAAAAAACGGAATTGACGGTGATTTAAACTTTTTGCCATTATTTTATTGACAATCTGAATGACAACATCCATTACTTCTGTGCATTCCGGAGGAAATGTTTGAGTGCACAGTGCCTCTTGGTGCAAGATGCAGTGAAAAGTCAGCAGCTTTCTGTCCAGCGACTTCTGTAGTAAAGCCACAAATCCCTTGTGCGCTCCTGTCATACTTAGTGCCCCATCAGTAGCTACTGACACCAGGTGGGTGGTCTTTATTCCTTTGGATCTTAAACAATTCAAGACAGCCTCACAGATGCCCTCCCCCCGTGTTTGGCCTTTTAGAGGTATCAAATCAATCATTTCTTCCTGTGGCCCGGCAGAGTTTACATACCGGCAGAACAGCGCTATTTGTTCAATATCACCTTTGTCTTTAGACTCGGCACAGGCAATCGAGTAGGCCACAGCTGAATTGATGCCTTTAATTTGCTGTCTTGTGATGTCTTCTGCCATTTTTATGGTTCTGTATTTGACAGTCTTTGCAGAGAGGGGCATATCCCTGATTTCTGCACAATTTCACTCTTGTTTTTAAAGTCCGTGAATAGATGTTCTGAAATCTTAATGAAAGATTCTTTAATATATTCACCATCTGTAAACTGCTTCCCGTGCCTGACTACTTCTTGAGTGGCAACAAAACTAGCTTACGTAGTTGATTTTCCAGACTTCATCCACTTCTTGAAATGATTTTTGCTCAGATCAACCTTCTGCATCAGTTCCGAAATGGCTCTATTTCTCTCATCTCCATCCGGATATTTTTGAGCAAAGGCTGCGTGTTTATTCTGGAAATGTCTTGCGACTTTTGACTTTTTGTTGTTTGCTAGTTTCTCATTGCATATTAAGCATACCGGTAAACCAGTCTCGTCAGCAGTGAAAGCAAATGAATCTGCCCACGTATCATTAAACGTTCTGTTTTCTTCAGTCACTTTTCTTTTTTTATAATTCTCCATAGTTAGCCTACCTTGGATCGAAAAATTAAAGAAATCGCGCACTGGCGGGTGTCAGGCATTGGCAGTGGTGACGTATATTAATAGCGACAAAAAACACGTTTTATTTAGATTGTACAAGATCACCATAATCTTCAAATATAGAATTACATTTCAAAAACTAACAAACTAACATAAAATACATTTTAATTAAATACTTAACATTTATTTTTCAAAGCCACAGGGAGCCGCAGCACAGAGATGAAAGAGTCGCCTGCGGCTCCGGAGCCATGGGTTGCCGACCCCTGGTCTAGGGGATAATATATTGTCTGCTGGAAATATAAAAGTCACTCAGAAGTCTGTAGGCTTCAGCCTTTTGGGGACCGCTGGGTTTCACTTGTTGGAAAGAGAGATTTGTGAGAAAAGAAACTTGCCCAGTCGTTTATGAAGCAAATCCATTGAATCGGGAACATTGGTTCCCCGTTGTTAGTTCGAAGTCCTTTTTGGTGTTATCAGCCACCCGCTCTCCAGGCAAAGGAGAACGGAACGCACGTGGCTTTGAATGGCTTCCCGCTAGCACGGGAGCGATGAGCGATGGTGTGTCCTTCTGGTGTGTCGCTGGGGAATTGCCCACTGCAACCCCCCTTTTATCCTTACTCAGATCTCAGATGTCTCAGATGTCAGTCAGGTTGGGATGATGCAATTTCTCCCCGTCACTCAGCCCAAGTTGCCCTGAGGGCTTGCCCGTAGTCCAGTCCCCATTCCACAAAGGTGTCTCCAAGAGACAATGGCCATTTTCCTTGGCTTTGTCTTTCTGAGGGGCCAGGCCACATTCCTTAAACCTTGAGGCTTCTCTCTCATTTCCTGAGTCCAAGACCCGAGTTAATAGCGATCTTGCGAGTCTCAAGAAGGAGGGGGCTGCGATCATAACACCTCCCCTCTTAAAAGCGTTTTTACCAGCGGTTAAAAACGGAGTGGTACAGAGTCTTACAGGATTTTAGAATCCAACACAATACACAAGCTTTTCTTTTCCTTACAGAGCTATACAGTCATACATTTAATTCAGCGTCTAAACAGTTAACGATTACAGTGGCACTTCCTTTAATATTGTAACATCTTGTACCTGACTAAAGGCTGGTAGCATCAGATTTCAACTTAACAGGCAGGGTTCCAAGGGGGTTGTCTTTGTTATTCACATGCTTTGTCAAAATCCCGTACAGCCGGTTTTTCTATTTAAAAATGGCGCCCCCATTAACCGTCACCTCTTTTCCAGTGAGTTCCTATGTGGGGGACCTGGGTAATTTGGCGAGGTACTCTCCCGCCTTTCTTTTCCGTAAGGGTTATTCTCTCAACACCGTGTCCCAAACTTAAATCATCTTGTGAATTTCCACCCAATTCCTTAAGGTTACATAGGTGGCTCACCCCCACGTCAGGACCTGACAGGCTGATGGGTTTCAGTTCTGTGGTGAACTATGTGCCTGTCTGGACACGCCCCCTGCTGACTGCTCCTGTGGCTCCTCCCACAGGCCCCTGTATAAAGGCGATCTGAGGCCTGATGCTCGGCCTCAGTCTCCAGGACATAGTATGATGGACACTCACTCCTGGTTCCTTCTTCCAGTCAATAAAAGCCGATATCTCGCCTTACGTCTCAGTGTGAGTTATTGATGGTGCATCAATTTTATTGACTGGAAGAAGGAACCAGGAGTGAGTGTCCATCATACTACGTCCTGGAGACCCTGACGCAGCTCTCGCTTTTGAACACTGGCTTGCCTGCTTCCAATCGTACTTGGCGGAGCTTCGTGCGACTGAACCCGCCGTTATGCACAGAATCCTACTCTCGAGGGTCACCCCCAAAGTTTACTCCATTATCCGGGACCTGCCGACCTACGATGGGGCACTGGACGCCCTCAAAAGACAGTACCTGCGGCCGGTGAACACCGTCTACGCAAGACATCGTTTAGCTACCCGGCAACAGCGGCCTGGCGAATCGTGCGCTGAGTTTCTCTGAGCACTACAGACACTCGTCCGACCTTGTGACTGCAAGATGCTCACGGCAGAACAGCATGCGGCGCTGCTGGTGCGAGACGCCTTTGTGACGGGACTGAGGTCAGTGTACATGCGCCAGCGACTGCTGGAAAATGCCGACCTTACCTTACGCTCGGCGATAGAGACGGCCAACGCTCTAGAAGCTGCGCCAGTACTTGCTAGCTAGGGGCATTGCTACCAGTCGGACCACGGGTTATAATCCCCGGGGTAATGGCCAGGTGGAGCAGGAGAATGCCACAGTGTGGAAGGCCACACTTTTAGCCCTTAAGTCAAAAGGGTTGCCGGTCTCTCGATGTCAGGAGGTCCTCCCTGAGGCACTGCACTCTATCCGCTCCCTGTTATGTACGTCCACCAATGCCACCCCTCACCTACACCTATGATATCCCGTACCGGCCTGGCAGACTCAATGAGCCCCCTGATGCCCTATCCCGGGGAACATGTGCTAGCACACAGCTCAACCAGCTGTACGCCCTTCATGCACAACTTTGCCATCCGGGGGTCACCCGATTTTTCCATTTTGTGAAAGCTCGGAACCTGCCATACTCCCTGGAGGACATCAGGACGATGACCAGGGACTGCCAAATTTGCGCTGAGTGCAAACCGCACTTCTACCGTCCTGACACGGCACAACTTGTCAAGGCAACCCGCCCTTTTGAACGACTGAGTGTTGACTTTAAGGGCCCCCTTCCCTCCACTGACCGCAATGTCTATTTTCTCAGTGTTATCGACGAGTACTCACGGTTCCCCTTTGCCATTCCCTGCCCCGACACCACTGCCATGCCCGTCATAAAAGCCCTGCGCCAGCTCTTCACTCTGTTCGGGTATCCCTGCTATATCCACAGCGATAGAGGGTCCTCCCTTATGAGTGAGGAGCTGCGCCAGTACTTGCTAGCTAGGGGCATTGCTACCAGTCGGACCACGAGTTATAATCCCCGGGGTAATGGCCAGGTGGAGCGGGAGAATGCCACAGTGTGGAAGGCCACACTTTTAGCCCTTAAGTCAAAAGGGTTGCCGGTCTCTCGATGGCAGGAGGTCCTCCCTGAGGCACTGCACTCTATCCGCTCTCTGTTATGTACATCCACCAATGCCACCCCTCACGAACGCCAATTCTCTTTTCCCAGGAAGTCTGTCACTGGGACCACCCTACCAGTTTGGCTGACGTCCCCGGGGCCAGTGCTGCTCCGGAAACATGTGAGGAGCAATAAATACTCCCCGCTGGTAGAGAGGGTTCACCTTCTACATGCGAACCCCCAGTATGCTTACGTGGTCTTACCTGATGGGCGGGAGGACACAGTCTCCATCCGCGACCTGGCACCCACAGGTGCAGCAGACCACTACCCTGAAGGCTCTCCGGTAACTATGAACCCTGCACCAGAGGTGACACCGTACTCACCAGACCCTACACAGACTCCTCACGACACTTGTATACCGGGCGTTTCGTACGCATTTATACCAGGCGCCTCGCACATGCGTGAGGGATCACCGGCGCCTAGTGGGCAGGAACAAGCGCAACCTCCGTCCCCTGTGCAATCACCAATGTCGCCGGCATCCATGCGATCACAGCCGGTGCTACATAGATCGCAGCGACAGATTCGACCACCTGATAGACTTGACTTGTAAGAAACTTCGCCACATGGGACTCTTTCAAACAAAGGGGGGGTGAATGTGGTGAACTATGTGCCTGTCTGGACACGCCCCCTGCTGACTGCTCCTGTGGCTCCTCCCACAGGCCCCTGTATAAAGGCGATCTGAGGCCTGACGCTTGGCCTCAGTCTCCAGGACATAGTATGATGGACACTCACTCCTGGTTCCTTCTTCCAGTCAATAAAAGCCGATATCTCGCCTTACGTCTCAGTGTGAGTTATTGATGGTGCATCAAGTTCGAACCTTTTCCTCAAGCTGAATTTAAAATTCTGCTTCTTCCCCGCACTCTCTTGAATAACAATAGCGTGGGGGGCACCTTTACATTTCAAATCAACCTGTAATCGATGCGCAGGCACCGCGTTACCAAGCTATCGTTTCTGTAGCCTGGTTGCTGCTTCTGACACCAATCTAGACTTTAAATTTTCTTCATTCAATTTAGGAACTACACTTTTCCCGTTTCGCTCAACAACAACAGTGATCCCCCCCATTGGTGAACTCCGCGTGGACTTTGAACACCCTTTCGAGTACAAACAACGGGGAAACCTCACTTCCCCTGATTACCAAGGTTAACCCTTTCTTCACTGAACCAGGTCTATCTGACTCACGAGGACGGCCGTTTCGTTCAACTGAATCAAATTCCTCAGACTTTTCCTGAGCTCCGTTACCGGGTTCAGTACCATGTGCATCCCCGTCTTGGACACACTCAAACGGGACATTGGCCTCTTCCAGGCTTTCAACACCCGTACCTTTTTCCAATTCTAAATTCCCCCGATCCTCCCAGTTACTCTCTGGGCAGCTCCCACCCGGGGAAGGCGCAACCCTGCGAGCTGAAACAACCTCCTCGGCCCTTTCAGCAGACCCCTTCGAGGCAAGGGTATCCTTTCCATCTAGGACTGCCCTCATCTCATTATCGGGAACATCTTTAGAATTTTCCACTTCAAAAATTCCAAATTCTGCCAACCCAGACGGATCACCCTTGTCCAACTCTGGACCTCTTAACCGCTCGAACGGTTCCTCATCTTTACTTTCTGCCCCTAGAACCTTTCTCCTCTCTAATGGCAGATCTACCTCCTTTCCCTTACTCTCTTTCACTTTACTACTCTTTGTTTTTCCACCCTCAGAACCCTCGTGGTACAGGGTCGGTAGGAACGTCTCGGCCAAATCAATACTGGCCAGATTTAAACTGCTCGCTTTCTCAGCTGCCTTTCTTGACAGGCTGTGAGTGCTCGCGCCTGTGGGACAGACTTGAGATGTGAGGGGAGGGGCTGCAATCCTCACAGGCTGTTTGGGCCGTGTCATGGCTGCCCAAACCTTAGCACTGGCTAAATCATTACCGAGAAGGACGTCAGCGTCAGTTCTCCGGAATTCTGATGGCACCCCTATTTCAACTGGTCCAGACACCAGCTCACAACCCATAATGACCTCATGTAATGGCACCATTTCTATCCGTTTACTTATTCCCTGCACCACGACCATTCCCCTTTTCCGACCAAAATCTAGTACCTTTCTGCTGATCGACGATAGCTCCGCCCCTGTGTCTCTCCAGATTCGCATGGGAATTGGGGGGGGTCTCCTTCCTTCATGGACACGGTTCCGTGTGACAGACAAGTCTCCAACCCTTCTCGTACTCTGTCTACCCGGGGCTCTCTTGTCGATTTACTGATTACCATGGCACACCCGATAGGGATTGCTGCTTTCCCTTTTCCTATCTCTTTCCTCAGAGCAAAGCATTGAGAGGCAATATGCCCTCCCTTTCCACAATTAAAACAGGTCAAGCCCAGAAATCCCTGGCCGTCTTGCCTCTCCCCCTCTCCCTTACCACTAGCTCCCGGTGGGACCTCTGCCTCACTTGGTGGACTTTCTCGATCGTTCCCATGGTCTCTCTGGGAACTTTTATTCGAGGAAAACTTTGTCTTGTGGGTTAGGGCATATTCATCCGCGAACCTAGCAAATTCTGAAATGGACTGATTCGGCTTTTCATTCAAGTACATCTGGATGTCCTCCGAAACACAACCTTTAAATTCCTCAATCAAAAGTAACTCCCTGAGATGCCCATAATCCTCATCCACTATTTCCGCGGTGCACCAACGGTCCAAGAGCACACCCTTCTCATAGGCAAACTCGGTATATGTCTGATTCCACCCCTTTCGTAAATTTCTGAACTTTTGTCTATAGGCTTCAGCTACTAGCTCGTAACCCCAGAGAATGGCTGCCTTCACCTGGTCATAATTCTCTTCCCCTTCCATGGGCAACGCGGCATAGGCCCGCTGTGCCTTCCCTCTTAACACACTTTTTGACAACGCCACCCACTGTGCCCTGGGTCACTTCTGATTCACCGCCACCTTCTCAAAAAGCAAGAAATAACTATCAACATCCGTCTCCTCGAACGGGGGTACCAACCTCAACGCCTGACTAACATCAAACCGCTCCTCTCGATCTGACCCTTGATATCTTCGTTCATGCCTTAACTTCTCCATCTCTAAGTCATGTTTCCTCTGTTTCTCTGCCTCCTCATACTCTCTCTCCCTCTGTTTCTCTGCCTCCTCATACTCTCTCTCCCTCTGTTTCTCTTTTTCAGCTGCTTCCAGCTGTTTTAACTGAATTTCATGCTCTCTTTCTTTCTCTTTCTCGGCTGCTTCTAGCTGCTTTGACTTAATTTCATGTTCCAACCTTAATTTCTCCACCTCTAACTGAGCCGTCCCACTTGTTAGTACCTTTTCAGGGATATCTTCCAATACCTCAGCTTCAAACACGTTCTTCCCAATGTAATACTGAGTTATGGCCCTTCGCACCTCCCGCTTTTTCATGGACGACCTCACTTCTGCGAGGTTCAACCCCTTCCCCAAATTTAACCAGTCTGATTTGGTGGCCACCTCTAGCGCCTCCACAGTTAGGTTTTTCATAAATTCACCCACATCCATCTTTGCTGGTTTCCTGTCTGGCTACCTGTGTAACCAGATTCAAGTTTGGACTTACAAGCCCGATTCACTGGCCTCCCTATTTGGTGTCAACTCCCGGACGAGCCCCCAAGTTGTTACGTATCCCGTAACTGGATCACTTACAGCAAAGATAGAGAGGTCCGTGAAGTCTGATGGTACTAATTTTAAAAGTCTTTATTTATAAAGAGGCACAAAAGTAAGGTTAATACAAACATTCAGATAATATACGTCATCAATACTCAATCTAAAGCGCGGGTATAGTAATAATCATCATTAAGAAATCGTCCTATCGTTTGTCTAGGGGATAATATATTGTCCGCTGGAAATATAAAAGTCACTCAGAAGTCTGCAGGCTTCAGCCTTTTGGGGACCGCTCGGTTTCACTTGTTGGAAAGAGAGATTTGTGAGAAAAGAAGCTTGCCCAGTCGTTTATGAAGCAAATCCATTGAATCGGGAACATTGGTTCCCCGTTGTTAGTTCGAAGTCCTTTTCGGTGTTATCAGCCACCCGCTTCCCAGGCAAAGGAGAGCGGAACGCATGTGGCTTTGAATGGCTTCCCACTAGCACGGGAGCGATGAGCTATGGTGTTTCCTTCTGGTGCGTCGCTGGGGAACTGCCCACTGCAGCCCCCCTTTTATCCTTACTCACGGGGTCTCAGATGTCAGTCAGGTTGGGATGATGCAATCTCTCCCCGTCACTCAGCCCATGTTGCCCTGAGGGCTTGCCCGTAGTCCAGTCCCCATTCCACAAAGGTGTCTCCAAGAGACAATGGCTGTTTTCCGTGGCTTTGTCTTGCTGAGGGGCCAGGCCACATTCCTTAAACCTTGAGGCTTCTCTCTCATTTCCTGAGTCCAAGACCCGAGTTAATAGCGATCTTGAGAGTCTCAAGAAGGAGGAGGCTGCGATCATAACAGTGGGCATCAGGGAGCTGCTATCAATATGCGGGAGACTCCCGGAACTTCTGGGAGAGCCATGATATCCGATACTATAAAAAAATACCTTGCGTACAGATTCTCAGAAGTTTCAGCTAAACACGTTTGCATGTTTTTCAAGTAATATCCCTTTTCTTTTCTCAACATGAAATGATATTCACATGAAATAAATTATTTCAACACATTTTAACAAAATATTTGAACAATTATTTATAATTAAATTGAACAGATTTCAACCTTGTCACAGACCGATTTGGTAAAGGTGCTTTCGAAATGAGAAGATGTGATAATTGATCTGAGATGTATCCAGGTGTCTCTCATGCAACTGCGTCAGAGTACCTGGTCTGCCTTCCGGGAGCAGAGCTCATTCCTGTAACTCAGCAACAATCTGCCAATTTCATATTCCTCTTCCCATCCTGACTAAATGTATGTGTGGAATCATAAGACACTGGGTTTACATCTTGTCAAGATAACAAGCTTCTTGGTTGCAACTGGGGTACTGTTCATTGTATTCACAAAAAAAAATCCTTCAAGAGTTTGTGGTTCATGAAAATAATAATGCTGTGCTCATATGACTACATGCAGAATTTTGACACTGTACGGATGACAGCTAAGCTTTGTCAGTCTCATTGTGACTGATGTTTTAGAGATCTAGAGATCCACCCAACAACAAGAGAATAGGTTAGGACTTGAATGGTTGACAAGAGATGAAATATCTAGGTACCAGAGAACCTGGAACCAATTTGGGCTGAGCCTAATTTTGTGTGCTCTCCAGTTTCTGTTAATTATCCAGCTCTACATGGTTTGTCCCTATAAAGGTGTAACAGTGTTGGTGGACACAGATCAGTCAAAGTGGGAAGAAGCAGTATGTGAGTGGAACAGAGCAGGAACAATGATGCAGCAAGCAATGACCTTTACCCTTTGTCAAATATTATATTTCTCTCAGTGGACTCTTTTTAACATTCTTACAAATCAACCACCAGCTTCCCTTATTAATGTGCATACTACATCTACTGATTCTCCTTATTTGCTTTTATACTTCTTTTATTGGTTCATAAGCAGTTCTTACCCCTCAGCCATCAGGTTCCTGAACCTGAGTGGGTAACAAGATTCCACAACCTATAGACTCACTTTCAGGGATTCTACAACTTGTGTTCTCGACTGTACTTCCTCAGAAGGCTGGCGTCATTCAATGTTTATAGTGAGATGCTGAAGATGTTCTATCGGTCAGTTGTGGAGAGCGCCCTCTTCTTTGTGGTGGCGTGCTGGGGAGGCAGCATTAAGAAGAGGGACGCCTCACATCTTAATAAGCTGGTAAGGAAGGCGGGCTCTGTAGTGAGCACAGAACTGGAGAGTATGACATCGGTGGCAGAGCGGAGGGCGCTGAGTAGGCTACGGTCAATCATGGAAAACCCTGAACATCCTCTGCACAGCACCATCCAGAGACAGAGAAGCAGCTTCAGCGGCAGGTTGCTGTCAATGCAATGCTCCTCAGACAGGATGAAGAGATCATTACTCCCCAATGCCATTCGGCTCTACAATTCAACCACCAGGGGCAAGACATGTTAAAGTGTCGGGGTTAGGACTGAGCTTAAGTTACCACTCAATGCACTTTAGTAAACTATTTAAGAACTTTTTAAAAGCTATTTATTAATGCTTTTTGGGAGGGTGATTTTAGATGCATATCATATTTATACTGAGTTAAATACTGTATGTAATTAGTTTTGCTACAATAAGTGTATGGGACACTGGAAAAATGTTGAATTTCCCTTTGGGGATGAATAAAGTATCTATCTATCTATCTATTAATTATTTATTATTATTTTGTTTGCAATTTTTTCTAATTTTGATCTACCTGCATTTCCTCTTATCCTCCTTTCCTCCAATCAATAAAACATTCTTTAAAAATAGTAAACTCCACAAAATAACCTTGAGGATCAGATTGTAAAATTATTCTGTCCTATTTCCTCTGACTATTTCTAACTCATCAATAATTTCTAAGCATAGCAAACAGTTTCTTCAGATATAGTTGAATTAACTAATTAAATATGATGAAGCTATCTGCATCAAATACGCTCGAGGTGCAGCCTATTAACAATTCCAATTTGCATTTGCATGTTTTAGTCTTTAACATGGTAAGATGCCCCAAAATACTTCAGAAGAGCATCAACTAAATTTGGCACTGATGCACCATCAATAACTCTCTCTGAGACGTGAAGGCAAGATATCGGCTTTTATTGACTGGAAGAAAGAACAAGCATTAGTTGACCACCATACTACATCCTGAAGATTGAGGGCCGGGCTCAGGCCTCAATCGCCTTTATACCGGGGTCTGTGGGAGGAGCCACAGGAGCAGTCAGCAGGGGCCGTGTCCAGACAGGTATATGTAGTTCACCACATTCATCCCCCCTTTGTTTTAAAAGAGAGTCCCAATGGGGCGAAGTTTCTTACAAGTATATTTACAAGTTAAGTCTGTCAGGTGGTCGAATCTGTCGCTGTGATCTACGTAGCACCGGCTGATGCCAATGGTGATTGCACCGGAGATGATGGTTGTGCTGGTTCCGGCCTAATTGGAGATGTCAGCCCACTAGGCGTCAGTGATCCCTCATGCGTGTGCGAGGCCCCTGGTATATGTGAGTGTGAGTCGCCCAGTATAGTAGTGTCGTGAGGAGTCTGTGTAGGGCTCGGTGTGTGCGGTGTTACCTCGGGTACAGGGTTCATAGTTACCGTGGAGTGTTCGGGGTAGTGGTCTGCTGCTCCTGCGGGTGCCAGGTCGTGGACGGAGACCGTGTCCTCCCGCCCATCAGGTAAGACCAAGTAAGCATACTGGGGGTTTGCATGTAGAAGGTAAACCCTCTCGACCAGCGGGGGGTATTTATTGCTCCTCACATGTTTCCGGAGCAGCACTGGCCCTGGGGACGTCAGCCAAGTCGGTAGGGTGGTCCCAGTGACAGACTTCCTGGGAAAAGAGAATAGGCGCTCGTGAGGGGTGGCATTGGTGGACGTACATAACAGGGAGCGGATAGAGTGGAGTGCCTCAGGGAGGACCTCCTGCCATCGAGAGACCGGCAACCCTTTTGACTTAAGGGCTAAAAGTGTGGCCTTCCACACTGTGGTATTCTCCCTCTCCACCTGTCCATTTCCCCGGGGATTATAACTCGTGGTCCAACTAGTAGCGATGCCCCTAGCCAGCAGGTACTGGCGCAGCTCGTCACTCATAAAGGAGGACCCTCTATCACTGTGGATATAGCAGGGATATCCGAACAGAGTGAAGAGCTGGCGCAGGGCTTTTATGACAGACATGGTAGTGGTGTCGGGGCAGGGGATGGCAAAGGGGAACCATGAGTACTCGTCGATAATGTTGAGAAAGTAGACATTGCGGTCGGTGGAGGGAAGGGGGCCCTTAAAGTCAACACTCAGTCGCTCAAAGGTGCGGGTGGCCTGATAAGCTGCGCCTTTTCAGGACAGTAGAAGTGCGGTTTGCACTCAGCACAGACGTGGCAGTCCCTGGTCATCATCCTGATGTCCTCAAGGAAGTAAGGCAGGTTTCCGGCTTTCACAAAATGGTAAAATCGGGTGATCCCTGGGTGGCAAAGATGTGCATGGAGAGTGTATAGCTGGTCGAGCTGTGGGCTGGCACACACTCCCCGGGATAGGGCATCAGGGGGCTCATTGAGCCTTCCAGGCCGGTACAGGATATCATAGTTGTAGGTGGAGAGTTCTATTCTCCACCACACAATTTTATCATTTTTGATTTTGCCCTGCTGTTGGTTGCTGAACATGAACACAACTGAGCGCTGGTCGGTCAGCAAGGTGAACCTTTTGCCGGCGAGATAGTGCCTCTAGTGCCTAATAGCTTCCACTATGGCCTGGGCTTCTTTCTCCCCCGTGGAGTGCTGAATTTCAGGGCCTTGAAGGGTACGAGAAAAGAATGCTACTGGCCTGCCTGCCTGATTGAGGTAGCAGCCAGAGCGAAATCGGAGGTGTCACTCTCTACTTGGAAGGGAATGGTCTCGTCCACCGCATGCATTGTTGCTTTGGCAATGTTTCCTTTAATGCAACTGAAGGCCGCGCAGGCCTTGGCAGAGAGGGGAAAAGTGGTAGACTTGACCGGGGGCGGGCCTTGTCTGCGTAATGGGGGACCCATTGGGCGTAATAGGAAAAGAAGCCCAGGCACTCTCTGAGGGCTTTGAGGGTGGTGGGAAGAGGGAGTTCTAACAGGGGGCGCATACGGTCAGGATCAGGGCCAATGACGCTGTTTTCCACGACATACCCAAGGATAGCGAGTCGGGTGGTTCCGAACATACATTTGTCCCTATTATAAGTAAGGTTCAGGGCTTTGGCCACTTGGAAAAGTCGTTGGAGGTTGGCGTTGTGATCCGGCCAGTCGTGACCATAGATGGCGATGTTATCCAGATAGGGAAATGTGGCCTTCAGTTGGCACTGGTCCACCATCTGGTCCATTTCCCTCTGGAAAACTGAGACACCATTTGTGACACCGAATGGGACGCGCAGGAAGTGATAGAGCCTGCCGCCCACCTCGAAGGTGGTGTAGGGGCTCTGAGCGGATGGGGAGCTGGTGATAGGCGGATTTCAGATCTATTGTCGAGTCACACCTTGTACTGAGCTATCTGGTTGACCATATCCGCGATGCGGGGTAGGGGGTACGCGTCAAGCTGCATGAACCTATTGATGGTTTGACTATAGTCCATGACCATCCTATTTTTCTGCCCAGTCCAAACAACAACCACCTGGGTCCTCCAAGGGCTTGTGCTTGACTCAATGATCCCCTCCCTGAGCAGCCGCTGCACCTCTGACTGAATGAAGGCCCTGTCCCCCGCGCTGTATCTCCTGCTTTTAGTTGCCACAGGTTTACAGTTGGGGGTCAGGTTGGTGAACAACGGTGGGAGAAGGATCTTGAGGGTGGAGAGGCTGCAAGTGGTGTCAGTAGCGCAGCTGTCGGCATGGTGCTGGGTGGGATGTGTGGGTGGGTGTGTGTGTGTGTGTGGTCAGTAGCGGGGTATATGACGAAGTCCCACAAAACTGAGGATTCCTGACAGTGAGTGGTGGGAGGGGCCCGTCATATGCCATAGTCACACCTTCGAGGTGGCTCTGGAAGTCCAGCCCCAATAGCACAGGCGCACACAGTTGAGGCATGACCAGTAGCGCAAAGTTCTGATATTCTGTGCCCTGCACCACCAATGTCGCTACACAACCCACCTGGATGTCTGTGGAATACGACCCAGAAGCCAAGGTGACCCTCTGGCTTACAGGCTGTGTCACAAGTTCGCAGTGTTGCACCGTGTCCGGGTGAATAAAACACTCAGTGCTGCCCGTGTCAAACAAGCAGCTAGTCCTGTGCCCCTCCACCAGGATGTCCATCATTGACCTTGCAAGCTGGTGTGGGGCGCTTTGGTCGAGGGTTACGGTGGCCAGAGTTGAATTGCCATCTGGGTGCCCGGTAAGCACCGGTGGGTAGGGGGCGTGGCATGTTAGTGTCGACAAAGATGGCCGCCCCATTCCGGGCATGCAAGATGGCGGCCCGCATGCCTCGCATGAGGCAGGCAGGCAAGATGGCGCCCCCCCCCATGCCTCACACGCAGCGCTGCCTGACCCTGCTCGTGGTTCAGACTTACAGACCTTGGTGAAATGGCCCTTCTTCCCGCAGCTGGAGCAGGTTGCTTCTCGGACCGGGCAGCATTTTTGGGGGTGCTTTTCGAGTCCGCAGAAGTAACGCGGCGTGGGCTTGCAACTGGCAGCAGCTGTGGTCGGGTTCAGTGAGTTTGTGGAATCGTGACTGGCAGCAGAGTTAGTGAATTCGCTCATGGGTGGCGAGGTCTGAGGTGTCCATGGAACCGGCGGGGGATCGCACGGCTGGACAGCGTGAGCATTGCGCAGAGCAGCCTCCAGCGTGTCGGCCGTCTCGATCGCCAAGCGTAAGGTAAGATCGGCATTTTACAGCAGCCGCTGGCATACTTACACTGACCTGATTCCTGTAACAAAGGCGTCTCGTACTAGCAGCTCCGCATGTTGTTCCGCCGTGAGAGTTTTGCAGTCGCAAGTTCACACGAGTGTCTGTAGGGCTTGGAGAAACTCAGCGCTCGACTCCACAGGCCACTGTCGTTGCGTAGCTAAGCGATGTCCTGCGTAGACGGTGTTCACCGGCTGCAGGTACTGTCTTTTGAGGGCGTCCAGTGCCCCTTCGTAGGTCGGCAGGCCTCTGATAAGTGAGTAAACTTTCGGGGTGACCCTCGAGAGGAGAATTCGGTGCATAACAGCGGGTCCAGTTGCACTAACCTCCTCCAAGTATGATTGGAAGCATGCAAGCCAGAGTTCAAAGGCAAGAGCTGCTTCAGGGGCTTGGGGGTCCAAATCCAATCTTTCCAGACGTAAAACGCTTTCCATGTTTTAAAACTTCCAGTCAATAAAATTGATGCACCATCAATAACTCTCTGAGACGTGAAGGCGAGATATCGGCTTTTATTGACTGGAAGAAGGAACAAGCAGTAGTTGACCACCATACTACATCCTGGAGACTGAGGGCCGGGCTCAGGCCTCAATCGCCTTTATACCGGGGTCTGTGGGAGGAGCCACAGGAGCAGTCAGCAGGGGGCGTGTCCAGACAGGCGTATGTAGTTCACCACAGGCACCAGGTAAAGGCAGGTGATCAGAAGCCTCGCAATAAAGAATAGGTTCTAAAGAATCTCTTAAAGGAGAAAAGAAATAGAAAGATAGAAAAATATTAGAGAGGAATCTAGAGTTACAAAAGTGGAAAAATTTAATTAAGAGGCTAGAACAGGAGGAACACAAGGTAATTCAAAGGTCTGGAGAAAGCTATAGAGACAAGGAGAGGGAATGCCTCAGAGGGATTTGAAAGCAAAGTGACATTTTTCAGCTTACTTCAAATAAATACGGTCAATAATTATAACAATGTCTTTGTTTTACTTCTTTGCCAACGACAGAACTCCGGTAATTAAAAACACTAACCAATATTTCCCTATTAATAGGACTTCATCTTATCCCAGAATCCCCACACCAAATGTCAAACTCATGCCATCCAAAGGAACCACTTAATTCTTTATGATATGAAAGAAAGAAATACGAATTTAATCACGTTTGTTTAAAATCTCAACAAAAGATTAATAAATAGTACTATAATATTTGGACCCATTGAATTTGCTGAGTTTTAAAAATGTCTACAATTTATTGAAAGGGAAGGTAATGTTGATTCTGAGCACAGTGTCAAAATGACTATTAATTCATAGCAGACTCCAGAGATGTGCCCAGGTAAAACTGAAACTGTCTTCAATATACACTTTCACTCCACCCCCACCATTCCCAACCCCGATATTTGCTCGACTATTGCAAAACTGAGCAGGAGCCAACTTAGGAGGACCAATATGGCTTTGATCCATTTTAAAAGAATTTACATGATATGAAAAAATGGGGAACAAAAATAACAAAGTGAAGAAAACAACTCCCTGCATGTTCACATGTTAAGGTATGAATCACCAGGGATATGTGGATGGCTGGAATATATGATCATCTAAGAACTGTGTTTTTATAACCTAAAATACCGTACCTTGGACTACTTAATACAAAGTTAAATTCCAATGGTTTATGTGGATAAATTGCACATAAGCTCTTCACACAGCTGCTAAGTTGCATCCAATATTTTGTGCATACTATGTGTTGGCACACTGGAGGTTTTGGCATGTCTACAGTACTCAAATGATGTCTATCACCATGCAATGCAAATTTGAAATAATCCCATTTGAAAACTGATCATTGACTTTTCAAAGTCAAAGTAAATTTATTTTCAAAGTACGCATATGTCACTAATTACTACCTTGAGATTCATTATCTTGCAGGCACTTATATGAAAATAAATAAATACATTAGAATCTATGAAAAACAATACATAAACCAAGACTGACAAACAACCAATGTGCAAAAGAAGACAAATACTACAAAGAAATAAGTATAAATAATACTGAGAACCTGAGTTGTAGATTCGTTGAAAGTGAATCTGTAGGTAGTGGAATAAGTTCAGATTTGAAATGAGTGAATTTATCCCTGCAGGTTCAGGAGCCTGATGGTTGTGGAGTATTAACTCTTCCTGAACACATTCACATCCATTCATGACAGAGAAGATCCTTGGCCATTTTCTTCACTTCGCTGTTTGGTATACAATGCAGTAGAAGCTGCTATGAGTCACAGGAGAGCAAAACCCACTTTCACGATTTTGGACGAGGTGCTCTGTCACCTCTTCGGTTACCACCAGTTCACTACAGGCGATTCAGCTGCGCCTATCCTGGGAGTACTTTCCAAGCTGACATTAGAGACAGGGCAAACATGTCCAGGGGACTCGCAGATGGAAAAGATGCAGAGCTCACATTTACATACCCATTCCACCAAAGCTATACAGGGAGCCGTGTTTCCACCACCTCTTGGAAGTGGTGAAGCTTTCAAAGGCAATGGTTGTAGAGACATATAATGTCCGTCAGCATTCCTTCAGCTATGCACCTTACCTGGCCAGTTCTGCCTATAAAGCAAAAAGTCATTTTTGACCCTGTATTTTCCAACCATCAATCAATTCAGGCAGCAGCAGCTGACTCATGCCTCAGTCCTCCTGGTCTGAGACTCACTTGTGCATTGAGGCATCACTAATAGCCTCTATGCAAGGGTATCGGAACATTGCCTCCAATGGGGGAGAATGGACACATGGATTTCTCAGTTAACCCAGAGGTTCATTGAGTGATGGACTGTGCTTGAATGGTGTTTCAGCTCCTTGTGTGAACTTACTGTACATGAATCACAAGGACCACCTCTCCTGAATTTCCAGTTGGTCTGTGACAATGAAAGGAAAGATCATTTTAAATCTGTATGAATGCTTTGAGGATATAATAGGCAGGATAGACAAAGGAGAGTCAGTGCATGTTATTTTCTTGGACTTTTGTACAGTTTTTGACAAGCTGCTGCACATGAGGCTGCTAACAAGATAAGAGTCTTTGGTATTACAGGACAGATTCTGGCATGGATAGAAGATTGACTGTCTGGCAGACAGAAAAGGATGAGAATAAAGGGGACTTTTTCTGGTTGGCTGCTGGAGACTAGTAGTGTTATGCAGGGGTCAATTATAGAACCACTTCTTTTCATGTTATATGTCAATGATTTATATGTTGCAATTGATCGCTTTGTAGTCAAGTTTGCAGATGATACAAAGATAAGTAGAGTTGAAGAAGTAGGGAGTCTGCAGAAGGAGAAGTGGCAAAAGAATTATAATGTAGAGAAGTGTATGTTCATACACTTTGGTAGAAGGAATAAGTGCACAGACTATTCTAAACAGAAGGAAAATTCAAAAATCAGAAGTGCAAAAGGATTTGGGAGTCTTTGTACAGGATTCCCTAAAGGTTAACTTGCAGGTTGAGTCAGTGGTAAAGAAGGCAAATGCAATGTTAGCATTCATTTTGAGAGGACTAGGATCCAGAAGCGAGAATCTAATGCTGAGGCTTTATAAGGCATTTGTCAGATTGCACTTAGAGTATTGTGAGCAACTTTGACCCATATCTAAAAAAGGATGTACTGGCATTGGAGAGGGTCCAGAGGATGTTCACAAGGATAATCCTGGGAAAGAAAGGGTTAATATATGATATGCATTTGAATGCTCTGGGCCTGTAATCATTGGAGTTTAGAAGAATAGTGGGTGGATCTCATTTAAATCTATCAAATATTTAAAGGTCTGTGTAGAGAGCAGAAATGTGGAGAAAACGCTTCTTCTAGTGGGGGAATCTAGGATCAGAGGGCACAGTCTCTGAATAGGAAGCCTGTTTAGAACAGAGTTGAGGAGGAATATCTTTAGCCAGAAAGTAATGTATCTGTGAAATTCATTGCCACAGATGGCTGTGGAAACCAAGTCACTGGGTATATTTTTAACGTAGGCTCTTGATTAGTCAGGGTGTCAGAAGTTTTGGGGAGAAGGTAGGAAAATGGAGTTGAGAGGGGTAATAAATCAACAATGATGGAATGGTGAAGCAGAATTGATGCTCATATGTTTTATGTCTCATCCTATAGATAAGGGCATGCTTCCAGTGAATTCTCATGATATTTATATCAAGTTTTTTTTTATCAAAGCTGAGATAATGGGCAAAGGCTAGACACAAGAGATTCTACAGACAAAAGGTTGACTCTTTATTCCACTTCATAGATGCTGCCTGACTTGTTGAGTTCCTCCAGCATTTTGTGTGTGATACCTGACAAAGGCTATCATTTAAATACTTAGCTCTCAGTGCTGAACACAATGAGAAGAATTACAAAGTGACTTCAGTTCAGTGAGCATAGACTCAGAAACAGCTATGCCAGACACCTGTCAGTGGTTTCTCCAAGTTTCCTCCCGACACTGTGCAGCAGAATGTGACACTGTCATGTCGATCCTGCCACATAGTGAGCACTTCCAGTCTCCTGCCTCATTGGCAAGCTTGGTGGACCCAGAAAAGTGATGTCTAGTACGGAACTCCTGGAACACAAAACCACTGACCCTCATAAAACTTCTGTGTTAGCACTTACGTGATGGGGGCAAGCCTGAAATATTGTGTTTGTCAAAACCCCAGCTGCGACTTTGCAAATATACATCTCCTGGTTGATGTGCACATGACATGGTCCTTGCTGAAATGGCCCCAATAATCTGTTTTGAGAAGACTGTTGATGTCTGTGTATCCTCCATAAAAGTGCGGAGCAATTGTTGACCACTGTTTTTCCTATCAATTTAAACACTCAATCAGTGCCAACCTGAACACAGGCAGTTAATTCTGTAGTGATATCACAAGGAATCCATCTTCATGACAACATTGCCAATATCTCTGCTTACCTTCTCACCAGGTACATCACATGTGCCAATCTATTACTACGTGATCTTGGTAATGGCAACACAAAGTGATAGCTCACAAGCTGTAAACATGCAACCCTGCTCTTCAGGACAATCTAGCTTTATGGCTGGCAACCTCTGTTCATTTGCCTCTCTCCTATCTCATCCACATTAATGGTGGAAGGAATCTTATTAGACTCTGTTAGAAATCATCATCAACATTATGCTGGTTGTCTTCAACTTCCTTTATTGCTTAATCAAAAGTAAACGTCTTTTCCTTTCTTAATCAACGGCTTGGTGATAATTTCAACCCAGCCTGAAACTGCTCATACACAAAACATCTCTTGCACATGGCAAGTGGAAGCTTCAGACTGTTTCTCCCCTGTCCTGGCTCACTGTCACTCAAGAAAACTGAGTACCTACTGCAAGGTAGCTAATTCCCTTATGCAAATGGACCCTGTTATCAGCTCATGGCCTTGGACTAGACATCTCTGTAGACTTACTCACACTGATTACGTTGCTTTGTGAAATATTCAGCACAATGTGGTTCCTGGAATTGGACTTGCATGGCTTCACCAATTGCCCAAGAGCCCAGAAGAGTCTGCAGAGTGAATGAACGGCTTCAAAAAGGGGGCAGCCTTACTTGGGAGACCAATGAGACATTCCCAACAATCCATCACTTCATAGGTTCTGCTTGTGATATGCCTATTTCTCCCTGCATCAGACCCAACCAGGACAAAGATTTCTCTTCTTCTCCACAAGAAATATGATGAAGTAGAAGGGAAACCCTTAAGAATATCATATTATTTTATACAAATCAAACTCACCTCCATCTTAATGAACACAATATTGTGACCAAGGAAGTCAAAGGATGCTTTTGGACTCTACAGAGAAAGTGGCAACTATCCATCCTCGTGCTTCAGCATCATTTTCCAGGTTAGTTGGCAAGGTTGCAGACAGATGTGTGGATGGCTTCCCCTTGTTACTGATCAGGATGGTCAACCAGCAGCAGGTCAGACTAATGGTATGTGTGTGCATCTGTGGTTGGTACGTGTGTGTGTATGTGCACACCATACATGTCTAAGTGGTGTATGTGTGTGCGCACGTGTGTGTGCGCACGTGTGTGTGTGTGTGTGTGTGTGTGTGTGTGTGTGTGTGCGCGTGTGTGTGTGTGTGCGTGTGTGTGTGTGTGTGTGTGTGCGTGTGCGTGTTGCCATGAACTTCCTAAATATGCAACAACGGCACAGGTCAGAGTGCTGAAAGGCTTCAGGTGTCTGACAGGATTGGAGGACTCAGAGACTCAAACCTTGACCCCAAGAGAGATGCCTAGAATGTCCTGCAGTGCTGCTTTTAGGCTATCAGTTCCCAAAATAACCCCCCTTCCCTTGGTGCTTAGTTTCAGCTTTAGGTAGTTTCCTGGCACCTTGGGGTATACGGCACTTCCCTGCAACTTTCCACTTCATCTATGAGATAAGTCAGGCCCATGATGGTAGAACCCTTCTACCTGTTCAGCTGAACTTCCTTCTCAACTATTGTGGTGGTGTTTCATTGTCAGGTAGATTTTAACAGCTGGGTTCAGATTTGCACCGTATCAGATGCACAAGTGAATTGTATTCAAATACTTTCAAGGAATAATTGCCTACTGAGCAATCAGTGGAAATCAACACAGCCCAAATATTTCCAAGAGGAACATGATAGAAATCCTGCATAATATTGCTCTCTCTTGTACAGTAGAAATGGAGTTGTCCAGAAAACAAGTGGTTAAAAGTCAGTGAAATGAATTTCAGACAGTACAATCCAATAATGTTACCTGGAACACTACAGACTGGCGTGAATTACAAGACAATTATGTCTTGGATCAAAGTAAGAAGCAGATGTAGATTTGTCTAGATTAATATACTTCACATCTTAAGTAGGAGCTCTGTATAGGGTTTGACACAAGGCAGCAGACGGAGAGCATGACAGGAAGATTTAATGATCTATTGCCTTGGAGGAGATGATGTTTGATTTGCAATTCAAATCATTTTGAAACTGAATGAAGATTATGGTTTGGTCACATGATTGATGGAAGATCAATTGTTGGCAGCTTTAGTGTTACACATTATCTGATCTGATGATGCTCAACGTGATGGAATACTTCATATTGTCAGCTTTATAGAAGGAAAAAAGGAACATTTTCTTTCATGATCATCTATTTTTCATTTGGTAATTGAGCTTTCAATAAGGAATTAAAATTATGGAGCAGTCAGCAAAAATCATAGCCCAATGCAATTTGAATATTACAAAGCAAATTGAAAATGGGATTTGAGCATAATTGCCATGTGTACCTAACCACAGGGCAAACAAGCATTAAATATGCATGCTACAATGCATCAACTATAATTTTGCGCATGAAAAAACATTCAAAGTTACTTACAGACATGACACTAGATGGACCTCAGGCAAACGAATGACGTGACGGGCTAGCCTGGTAGGTTAGATCGCAAGGGATATTGGCTTGGATTCATAACTGACTCAGTGGTAGGAAGCAGAGAGTGATGGTCAAGGGCTGTTTCTCAGACTGGAGGCCTGTGTCTAGTGTGGTCATACTGGGACCTTCGCTGTTTGTAATTTATATATAAACAATTTCTTCTCCATGGATTGTCACCTTGACATGGTGGAAAAGCTTGTGTGGTCCTGAGATCCCAAGAGCGATGTCATCTGGAGCTATGCTCCTGGTAGGGACACACATGGTGGTAAGGTTGAGAGTGAGGTCCCTGACAAAGAACAATCCAACCAAGACCTCAACAGTGGAACAGGCGGATGAAGTTACTTCAAGCTCAACGGCTGTGAAAGCGGATGAAGGCTACAACAAATCCATCAGCTCCAATCGTCGTGGTTTCCATGCCATTGGAATCAGTTGGTTGATTGGTGAAGTATCGTGTGCTTCTTGGAGTGCAACATCTAGTACACATTAATACATGCACAGGCATCTTCGCTCTGTGATAGATCAACAGAACGAAGACCATCGTCTTCGACCTCGAGGGATAGCCATGACGACAAACAATTTGGATGTGACTGTGCAAGGTATGGTTTATGAATGATGATGATGTCTTATGGTGGACACTGCTTTCTTGTGGCAGCACTTCTTGTAGATGTGCTCAATGGTGGGAAGAGCTTTCCTGTGACGCACTGGGCTGCAGTCTCCACTTTTTTATAGGCTTTTCTACAGATGTACTCTGGAGAGCATTCTAACTGGCCACATCACCATCTGATATGGGGTAGGCTACTGCACAGGATTGAAGTAAGCTTTAGAGAGTTGTAAACTTAGTCAGCTCCATCAGGGGTACTATCCTCCGTAGCATCCAGGATATCATCAAGGAGCAATGCCTCAAAAAGGCAGCATCCAATATTAACAACCCCCATCACCCAGCCGATGCCTAGGTTTCATTGCTACCATTAGGAAGGAGGTACAGAAGCCTGAAGGCCCATACTCAGCGATTCAGGAACAGCTTCTTCCCCTCTGCCATCCATTTTATGAATGGATATTAAACCCATGAACACTACCTTACTACTTTTTTAATTTCTATTTTTGTGCTACTTATTTAATTTATATGTACACGTGTCCCCCACTTTACGAATGTTCACTTTACAAATGTTCGCTTTTGCAAAAGACCTACCTGTTTTCGCATTACAAAAAAGATTTTCTCTTTTATGAAAATTTTTCCCATATAAATTAATTATTCTTTGCTTTATGCCATTTCAGCGTAAGAAAGGTCTCATAGGAATGCTCTACCTTTGTAAAGGCGGGAGGACACTGGTATATCTGCTTTAATTCCATTTTTTTTCTCTATTATGAATTGCATTGTACTGCTGCCACAGAGTCAACAAATTTCACAGCCTATGCTGGTGATACGAAACCTGATTCTGATTCATGGGAACTGGTGTTTCCATCTCATTGGTGTTAAAGAGGTGGAAATAGGTGACAGCTTTGAATTTCACACTACTTAACCAGCTGTGTGTTTTCCAGACAGAGAAGCAGAGAGGTCAACAAAAGGCATGGTTGGGGCTGGAGATGGGCATCAGTGTGCAGTTGAAACTGATCTCATGGCTCAGGGTGCAAAATGAACCCAATAGGTAATCAAAGAAATCTATCTTCAGTGGTTACAATTATTTCTTTTGAGATGCTGTATTGGAAAATTGTTCTCCCTATGTCAATGATTTGTATCACTTACAATGCCATCCTTGCTTTTGGACAGTCCTTTATAAACTCCTGTTAGTCTTAAGAAAGCACTGGATAAAATCTGCTGTCATTCTTAGCTGTCAACGTTAAGGAAGCTGAAATCATACATATCAAGGCAAACAATCCTTCCTGTGCCTAGCAACTTCATTGAACTATTTTGACTCTCAGACCACACAGAAACCTGGCTGAGTGTATGAATCATAAACTTTGCAAGGTTATAACACCTTAGTGAGCTTTTAAAGGCAATGATGAATTCTCCCTCATTCTGAACACAAATGCTGAATTTATAGCTCTCTGCCATCTTGAGGAGCTGTGAGTTGAAGAAATTTTTCAACCTCCCAATAACTTTGTAGACAAGATATCTATAGCTTTCTGTGAAGGTACTAAATTAAAGAATGAGTAATACCCTTTGTATACACTGTAAATATATAAATTGTCTATATATACTATTTCCCTTTTCCTTCCTGTTACCAGAGTATTCAATCCCTGCACATTTTCAGCACTGCTTTTTTCTATCTTGAATTTGCTATTGGCCTGCTTGAAAGGAGAATCGTCATCTCCTCCCTGCAGGATGTGAGTGATCCACACACTTTGTCATACCTATGCAGCCTGCTAATGCTTGGGCCACCATTTTCTTTCTTTTCCCATTAGAATGAGGTCAAAGTTCTTGGTATGTTTTCACATTTGCTCTCAGTTTGTTTCATAATTTACAAGCTTATGTTGTTCTGATTATTTTAATTTTACTTTAAAATTAGTACTACTGCCGTTAAAATGGAGTGCTGCTGTCTTGGAGGGGAAATGGGAGCTCCACGCCACCTCGCGATCTGGCCTGTGGGAATTATGCAAAATGGACTTCTCCAGTTTGAAGTTAGGAGGCTCAGTACTGGTGGCTGCTTTCTGCCATTCTTAGCCATTGTCGTTTGTAGCTACCAGCTCACAAGGTAAGAGCACTATCCTTAATTGATCCTTTATTTTTTTCTTCTTAGGAACAGAATTAGGCTATTTAGCCCATTGAGTCTACTCCACCATTCCGTCATGGCTGATTTATTATTTGCCTCAACTCCCATTAGGGTCTTTTAAGCCTTGTAGTTTCTTAACTCTGCCCACCAGGATTCTGTATCTTCCTATCCTATGTCACCTCTTTCTAAGGAATTGATTGTTTTCCCCAAATAGAGCCACTCCACCCCTTCTGCCTACCTGCCTGTCCTTTTGATACAATGTGTATCCTTGGACATTAAGCTCCCAACTACAATCTTCTTTCAGCCATGATTCAGCAATGTCCACAACATCATACCTGCCAATCTCTAACTGTGCTATGAAATCATCTACTTCATTCGGTATACTGCATACATTCATATATAACACCTACAGTGCTGAATCCATCGCCCTTTTCAATTTTGGTTCCCTGTTACACTTTAACTCATCTCACCTGCTGAAATTTTGTCCTGTCCTTCCTCACAGTCTCACTACACACTGCATCTACTTGTATACCAACTGCCCCATCCTCAGTCCTATCAATCTGGCTCCCATCCCACTGCCAAGTTAGGTTAAAACCTCCTCAGCAGCTCTAGCAAATCTGCCCCCAAGGATCAGCTGCCCTGTGGGTTCAGGTGTAACTTGTCCCTTTTGTCCAAGTCTCTGTCTCTGAAGAGATCCCAATCATCCAGAAATCTGAAACCCTGTCCCTTGCACCATTTTTTCAGCCTTGCATTCACCTGCTAAATCATCCTTTTCTTGCCCTCGCTGGCACATGGCACAGGCAGCAATCCAAAGATTACTACCTTGTAGGTCCTACTTTTCATTTTTCTGTCTACCTCGCTATATTCTCCCTTCAGGACCTCCCACCCACCCCCTTTTCCTACCTATGTAGGTACTTTGACTTCTTGCTTTAGAATACCAAGGACCTGATCTGAGATATCTCTGACCCTGGCACCTGGGAGGCACCATACTTTCCAGGTGTCTTTTTTACATCTGCAGATTCTGCTTTTTGCTCCTCTGTCACTACTGCACTCCCCTTCTCCCCCCTTCCCTTCTGAGCCACAGAGCCAGAGGTCCGGTAGGTCACCCCCCCAAATGTGTGCAAAGTGCTATATTTATTATGGAGGGGAGCGACCACAGGGATACTCTGCACTGGATGCCTATTCCCTTCCCCTCACCTGACATATACACAGGGACATGCTTCCCACAAATGAAAGGTAACCACTTCCTTGTACATCCTATCTAGCACCTCCTCATTTTCCCACATGAGCCAAAGTTCATCCAGCTCCAGTTCCTGAAGGAGCTGCAACTCCTTGTACTTCATGCAGATAAAGTTCACAGGGGAACTGTAGGTCTCCTAAAGTTCCAACATCTCAGACAAGGAACTACCTTCAGGTCCATTCTTAGCGCACTATCAATGTACTAACAGAAAAAAAAACTTACTAGAAATATTATTACTTACTTACTTAGAACGTCTGCCTGTACTTGCCCAAGCCTGTTCTTGCCTAAGCCTGCTGAGCCAAAACCAAACTACTCTAAAAATGCCCCACTCTAGTGATGGTCTCTCTGACAATGGCTGCTCCACTTACATCCCCTTTCTTTTTATTGGCCCTATGCTGAAGTTGCCTGCCAAAAAAAAAGCTGAAAAGCACCTGAGCTCTTCTTAAACCTTGTGCTGCATCACCAATGAATGAACTCTTGCACTAATTACCACCTGCCAGGAAAAATGTTGATTATCACCCAAGCAACACACACAAAATGCTGGAGGAACTCAGCAGGCCAGGCAGCATCTATGGAAAAGAGTAGAGGCAATGATTTGGGCCGAAACCCGTCCTCAGGACTGATGAAGGGTTTTTGCATGAAATGTTGACTGTTTATTCTTTTCCATAGATGTTATGGAGTTCCTCCAGCATTTTATGTGCGTTACTTGGATCTCCAGCATCTGCAGATTTTTCTCGAAGAGCAACGGAGCTCTTTTTAAACCTTGCGTTACGTCACCAATGAATGACCTCTCCAACTTATTGCTAACTTGTAAACAGATGATTGTCATTAGCTCTTGACCATCAGGCTTTTGAACCAGAGGGGATTGTTGCTCCTCTCCGACCCTCATGACACATCAGGTGTCAACCTTTCTGTCTCTCTAGCATTTCCCTGTTTTTTTTAACGAGACAGGGTTGCAGCATGGATAGAAAGTGTGCAAGGAGCTGGCTGGATTCGAACCCAGGACCACTCGCCTCGAAGTCTGGTGCAGATGCCACTACACCACTGGCCAGCAACCAGAGGGGATAACTTCACTCACCCCATCACTCAACTGTTCCCATGACATAAAGACTCACTTTCAAGGACTCTTTGTCTCATGTTCTCGATTTTTCTTGCTTATTTATTTATTATTATCATTATTATTTTGCACAGTATGTTGCCTTTTGCACATTGATTGTTTGTCCACCCTGTTGGGTACGGTCCTTTACTGAATCTATCGCATTCCTTGAATTTACTGTGAATGCCCACAGGAAAAGTGAATCTCAGGGTTCTATATGGTAACATATATGTACTATGATAATACATTTACTTTGAAGTTTGAACTTTGAAATCTCACAGGGTTGCTGCTGATTTCAGCACCCATCCTATTTTCATAAATGGATATGTTCACAACTTTCTCACGGCATGATCAGCACCCTACAGCACTGTCCCACCATCATTATGAGTACAGTGGGTAAATGATGGAGGTTATTATCCTCAGCTTACATCTCTACCATTGTTTCATCGTTACAGGAGTTGGACTAGTCCTTACCTCATCAGATTTCTGGTATATAATGATGATCCCAATGTATAACAAAATATTTGCAGACATACACTCAGTGGTCACGTTATGAGGTACAGGAGTGAAACCTGGTGTGGAGTATTGCCGCTGTATCCAATCCATTTCAAGGCTCGATGTATTATGAGTTCAGAGATACTATCCTGCACACCACTGTTGTAATGCATGATTCTTTGTGCTTCCTGTCAGCTTGAATCACTCAGGCCATTCTCCTCTGGCCACACACGAGGAAATCTGCAGATGCTGGAAATTCAAACAACAACACACACAAAATGCTGGTGGAACACAGCAGGCCAGGCAGCATCTAAAGGGAGAAGCACTGTCGACGTTTTGGGCCAAGACCCTTCGTCAGGACTACTCCTCTGGCCTCCCTCATTAACAAGGTGTTTTTGCCCAATGATCGACTGCTCACTGGATGTTTTTCTTTTGTTTTTCACACTTTTCTCTGTAAACTCTGGGAACTGTTGTGTGTGAAAATCCCAGGAGATCGGCTGAGATAGTCAAACCACCCCATTTGGCACCAACAATCATTCCACGATCAAAGTCATTTGTTCCCAATTTTGATGATTGGTCTGAACAGCAGCTGAACCTCTTGACCATGCCTGGATGCTTTTATGCATTGACCTGCTGTCACATGATTGGTTGCTTTGATATTTACATTAATGAGCAGGTGTACAGGTGTTCCTAATAAAATGGCCACTGATTGTGTAAGTCTTGAGCTTATATCACTTCCTCCTGCTCTCCTGGGATATTTTTAAAAATTATCTCTGTGACTCATTCTCTCAAAGGCTGCAACTTACTGAGATTGGGCTCCTGCTTCAGCAATGTCAGAGCTTCAAAGTCCCTGACTGTCATATGGAAACTGCAGTGTCTCCAGAACACAGTTTCACACTATCATACAAGGATATCTAGAACTGGGCAGCACAGACTGGACTTGCCATTCAACAACCATTTCCCAAAAGGTTAATCATTTTTAAAGTAAAATATATTTTGGAAGACAACATTAAGTCAGCTAGTCAGCTAGTTTGGGTTTGACACTTAGCTGTCTGTCAAAGTATCTGTGGGTTGGACTTGCTCTTGGCTGAGAAGCCACTTCCCCCATTTTTTGGGTGAGGTGGCTTTTCTACTGGACATGAGTCTGCAAGGTACACTTTCATCTGTTTTTGAGGGCAGTGCTTAGCTTGGTCTGACATGCCTTTCCAAGGGATTGAAGCAACCACCTCCTTGAAGAACCTAGTAGGCTTAAGACTAGGCAGGCCCTCTTAGAACGTGTCCTTCCGTGTCTCATAGTGGCAAGCCAGCCTCACCACCTATTTTTCCTGAACAATGGAACAACAATAAAACTTCCATTCCTGACCAAAAATGACCCTTTGTATCAACCTTCACCAAAGACCTTCAAGTAGGTTGAAAACAATTCCACATTCAGTTCCCCCAATTGAGTTCAGTTCCCACGTAATCTCTAATAAAATTACAAGTAACAGAGGATCTATGGTGCATTTGTATACAGTCATGTAACTAAGTTTCACGGTCTCAGAAAATACTGTTGTCAGTATGTACATGCATGTAAATAGTAAGCACCACATATAATGAATCTGTCAAATCAATCCGAGTTCATTGTTAAATATACAAGTACAGTGAAGTACAGGTACAATGATGAACTTGCCTACAGCAGCATTGTAGGCACATAGATCCAGGAAGCATGTAGAACTGTTATATACCAGTTAGACAAGACAGTGAAGATAAAAAGATTGTAGGACAATACATGTGAATCAGAATCAAGCTTAATATCACTGGCATATGTTGTGAAATCTATTGATATATGGCAGCAGTACATTACCATATATATTAATAATAACTATATACTACAGTAAGTATATATATATATATATATATATAAAAAGTTAAATTTATTAAGTAGTGGAAAAAGAGAGAAAAAAGTAGTGAGGTAGTATTTCAGAAATATGATGGCAGAGGGACAAAATCTGTTCCTGCATCATTGAGAGTGTGTCTTCAGGCTCCTGTATCTCCTCCCCTGTGCTAGAAATGAGAATGTGTCATGTCCTGGATAATGGGGTCCTTAATGATGCATTTTGCCTATTTGAGGCTTTGTGCCTTGAAGATGTCCTGGATGCTGGGGAGGCTAGTGCCCATGATGGAGCTGGTTGAGTTTACAACTTTCTGCAGCTTGTTTTGATCCTGTGCAGCCCCCCACCACCGGAGATGCACCCTGTTAGAACACTGTCCACGGTACATCTGCAAACTCCACATCTCTCAAACTCATAATGAAATATAGCCGCTGTTGTACGTTCTTTGTGACTGCAACAGTATGTTGGGCCCAGGATAGATCCTCAGAGATATTGACACCCAGGAACTAGAAATTACTCACCCTTTCCTTGGTGAGCACTGGTTGGTGTTCCACACCATGAGTAGTTAGTATTAGTAAATATAAGCATTAGGTATCAGTGCAAAAAATAAACATAGCCAGAAGCAATGTTGCTGTTGGAGATGGAATCGACACTTGCTTGAAGCTCCCATGCTCTGGAACCACTATTGTTAGATTTTATCAGGACTTTAGTAATAAACAAGGTTCACCTTTGATTATATTACACTGATGATGAGGATTAATGCTCTGCAAGTGATTCAGAAGGTGCAGAATAGATGTTCTAAAGTAGTATTCTAAAGGGAGAATGAGGCAACTATGAATGATGAGGGAAGTCAAAGACAGCATAAAAGCAAATGAGAGGGCATATAATATTATAAAAAATTAGTGGAAAGCAAGAGGACTGGGAAGCTTCTACCAACTAACCAAAGCAACTGAAAAAGCAATAAGGAGAGAAAAGATGAAATAAGTAGTTCAGCTAGGCTATTGATATAAAAAAGGATACCAAATATTTTTCAGCTATATAAAGAGTAAAAGAGAGGCAGGAGTGGAGATTGGACAACTGGAAAATTAGGCTGGAGAAACAGTAATGGGTATAAAGAAATGGCAGATGAATTTAATAAGTATCTTGTATCAGTCTTCACTGTGGAAAACACCAGCAGTATATGCCAGAAATTCAAGTGTCAGGAGACAGAAATTAATGTAGTCACTATTACTAAGGAGAAGATGTTTGGGCAGCTGAAAGGTCTGAAGGTAAATAAGTTATCTGGACCAAATATCCCCAGGGTTCTGAATAAGGTAGCTGAAAAGATTGTGGAGGTATTAGTAATGATCGTTCAAGAATCATTAGATTCTGGAATGGTTCCTGAGGACTGGAAAATTGTAAATGTCACCCCACTCTTTAAGAAGGGAGGGAGGCGAAAGTCAGGGTATTTTAGGCCAGTTAGCATGACTTCAGTGGTTGGCAAGATGTTGGAATCTATGACTAAGGATGAGGTTTCAGGTTACTTGGAGGCTCATGATAAAATAGACCAAAGTCAGCATAGTTTCCTTAAGAGGAAATCTTGCCTGACAGATCTGTTAGAATTCTTTGAGGAAATAACAGGTTGGATAAAGAAAGCAGAGTTAACTAGATGTGGTTTATTTGGATTTTCAGAAGACCTTTGACAAGTTGGCACTCATGAGGCTAGTAAATGAGACAAGAGCCCATGGTGTTACAAAAATAGAAGATTGGCTAACCTATAAAGTAAAGAGTCTGGATAAAGGGGGCCTTGCTTGGTTGGCTCTCGGTGTTGAGTGGTGTTCTACAGGGGTTGGTGTTGGACCACTTCTTTTCCTGTTATACAGTATTTAATAGATCTGGATGATGGAATTGTTGGCAATGTGGCCACATTTGCAGACGTACAAAGATAAGTGGAAGGGCAGGTAGTGTTGAGGAAGCAGAAAGTCTGCAAAATGACTTGGACAGATTGGAGGAATGGGAAAAGAAGTGGCAAATGAAATATAATGTAGGAAAGTACTTTGGCAGAAGCATATTTAAGGTAAAGATTGATTAATCAGGATGTCAAATGTTACGGGGAGAAGGCAGGAGAATGGAGTTGAGAGGTATAATAAATCAGTCATGATGGAATAGCAGAGCAGACTCAATGGGCTGAATGGCCTAATTCAGCTCCTAGCTCTTATGGTCTTATGGCTGTATTGTTTAAACAGACCTTTCAATGTATGTGTGGTGCACACTATTGATTAATCACTATCAGCTCACAAGCAGGTGCATGGAATACAAAGGAGGAAAATTTCATCCAATGAAACATTATGCTCAGTATTCTCTGATCTCATGTTACTTACATCAAAAATCATTAAATCCTGGCTTAGTTGAGCCTCCACCATAATTTCAATGCCATTGATACTGTGCCCCAGACAATATGAGAATGACTTCAACCTTGGCCTGCAAGTTGCTCAAACACTGTGTAATTGTGCAAAACCCACTTCTATATTGGCCCTGTTTACTGAGTAATAGCAGAAAAGCTCAATGGAATTTGCAGCAACCTTGAAGTAACCTGACATGGAAAGCAGAAGTTCTGAAGTTGGCAGCAGGCTGTTCATTGCTCATTGTGCTGGAATTCTGTGGAGTTCTGCAAGGACAAGGAAACTTGGACTCCACACTTGCATTTGTGTCCAAAGAGATGCAAGGCACAGTCTAAAGAGAATGGCTGCCAGAAGCCTCTGTAATAGATTTGGTCATTTCAAAATTCCTTTAGGTAGTGGGGGCTTCTTTCCCCTTCCTTTCCATTCCTGATGAAGGGTCTCCGCTTGAAACAACGACGGTTAACAAATTAACATTGTTAACACTTCAAATTAAAGGAATAACATCTTAGCAAAACTAAGAATTATCTTCAAGAGCAAGAGACTGCTGGAATATACTACATAGAACATAGAATAGTACAGCACATTACAGGCCCTTCGGCCCACAATGTTGTGCCGACCCTCAAACCCTGCCTCATATATAACCCCCCACCTTAAATTCCTCCATGTACCTGTCTAGTAGTCCCTTAAACTTCACTAGTGTATCTGCATCCACCTCGGACTCAGGCAGTGCATTCCACGCACCAACCACTCTCTGAGTGAAAAAACTTCCTCTAATATCTCCCTTGAACTTCCCTCCCTTTACCTTGAAGCCATGTCCTCTTGTACTGAGCAGTGGTGCCCTGGGGAAGAGGCGCTGGCTGCCCACTCTATCTATTCCTCTTAATATCTTGTACAACTCTATCATGTCTCCTCTCATCCTCCTTCTCTCCAAAGAGTAAAGCCCTAGCTCCCTTAATCTCTGATCATAACCCATACTCTCCAAACCAGGCAGCATCCTGGTAAATCTCCTCTGTACCTTTTCCAATGCTTCCACATCCTTCCTACAGTGAGACGACCAGAACTGGACACAGTACTCCAAGTGTGGCCTAACCAGAGTTTTATAGAGCTGCATCATTACATCGCGTCTCTTAAACTCTATCCCTTGACTTATGAAAACTAACACCCCATAAGCTTTCTTAACTACCTTATCTATCTGTGGGGCAACTTTCAGGGATCTGTGGACATGTACCCCCAGATCCCTCTGCTCCTCCACACTATCAAGTATCCTGCCATTTACTTTGTACTCTGCCTTGGAGTTTGTCCTTCCAAAGTGTACCACCTCACACTTCTCCGGGTTGAACTCCATCTGCCACTTCTCAGCCCACTTCTGCATCCTATCAATGTCTCTCTGCAATTTTCAACAATCCTCTACACTATCTACAACACCACCAACCTTTATGTTGTCTGCAAACTTGTCAACCCACCCTTCTACCCCCACATCCTGGTTGTTAATAAAAATCACGAAAAGTAGAGGTCTCAGAATAGATCCTTGTGTGACACCACTAGTCACAACCCTCCAATCTGAATGTACTCCCTCCACCATGACCCTCTGCCTTCTGCAGGCAATCCAATTCTGAATCCACCTGGCCACACTTCCCTGGATCCCATGCCTTCTGACTTTCTGAATAAGCCTACCATGTGGAACCTTGTCAAATGCCTTACTAAAATCCATGTAGATCACATCCACTGCACTACCCTCATCTATATGCCTGGTCACCTCCTCAAAGAACTCTATCAGGCTTGTTAGGCACGATCTGCCCTTCACAAAACCATACTGACTGTCCCTGATTAGACCATGATTCTCTAAATGCCCATAGATCCTATCTCTAAGAATCATTTCCAACAGCTTTCCCACCAAGAACGTAAGGCTCACTGGTCTACAATTACCCGGACTATCCCTACTACCTTTTTTGAACAAGGGGACAACATTCGCCTCCCTCCAATCCTCCGGTACCATTCCCGTGGACAATGAGGACATAAAGATCCTAGCCAGAGGCTCAGCAATCTCTTCCCTCACCTCGTGGAGCAGCTTGGGGAATATTCCGTCAGGCCCTAGGGACTTATCCATCCTAATGTATTTTAGCAACTCCAACACCTCCTCTCTCTTAATATCAACATGCTCCAGAACATCAACCTCACTCATATTGTCCTCTGTCTACATGTGAACTAAGCTGGGATCAAATACACCTTTTACTCAAATTTTGGAGCTGAGGTTATGCAATCATTAGCCTCACATTTTTGTATGGAAGGGCTGGGGAAGCAGAGCTGAGGGCGGGAGCTGCAGACCAAGCCAGGATGTTCCAAATTTGCTGGCTGACATGCGTGATCAGGCCAGCTAACTATCCCACCTCACTATAGTAGCAGTAGTGGCAGTGGTGGTATTAATTGTAGTAGTACTGTTTGTAGTAGTAGTATTAATACTAGTGGTGGTAGTAGTAGTATTAATAGTACTAGTACTAGTAGCAGTAGTAGGAGTAGTAGCATTGGCCGCATTAGTGGTAGCAACAGTGGCAATGTGGCATACGTTGGTATGGGTGGTCTATGCTTTTATGTCTAGATGCACTATGCACATCATGATACTTTTGTATGGAGATTGAATTCCATGCTTTGTTCTGGTTCTGTGGATAATAATTCATACGGAAACAATACTTTTCTTTTAATACCTGCATAAGAATCGCGCCTGCAAATGAAGTGTATGGCCTCAGCTGGAGAAGATGTTAGAGTTTCACATAAGTGCTCCTCAGTCAATGAATCATCAGCGCATTTTATAATTGCAGCATCAGCTGCTGTTGCCTGCATATGAAGAAAGCTTCATGTCAACCAAGAGATTGCGAGGAAGCATGAGTACCCATAATGCCATGGCTCTTTTAAACTGCACAGCACAGTATGTTTTAAAGGGGTTCCATTTCATATGGGTTTGCTTAAATCTCACCCAGCAACAAAAGATTATGGCAATGGCCAAAGGGAGAAGGCAGTGGTGACTGAGTAATGAGGTTCTAAGTGTGGGCCAAAGAGCAAAGAGCCTGACAAGTTGAATTTCAGTCAGAACACACTGAAAAACCTACAGATGCCTCATTGAAAACAAATGTGACTTTGATCAAAAGAAGTGTATTATTTAACAAGCCTGGTTTGTCATAAGTCTTTTAATTTCCTTCCACAGCAAGATATAATTTCATAGCACATCACTTCCATCTGCTGCAGATTGGTATATTTTCACTCACAACACCATTGTGAGAACCTTGGCAAGGATTTGTTGTGCTTTACAACAATCCTTTGAAGAGAGTATTTTTTAAAAATTGAAATTCATCACTGCAATGTGTCATTGTAATATCTTTCTCAGTTCATGTTTTTCTAATAATTTTAACACTTCCATAATGTCTGTGACGATTTTCAATTGCCAAAGATATTAAATCAGCGTATCCAGTATATTAAGGTTGTTTTAGCTCCAGCTGTGTCTTGCTGGTAGATATAATGCTTACACTCTAATATTGCATAGGGTTGTGCCAAAGCTATTAGTACATGAAACAATAATTCCTGTAGAATATAGTTTATGCAAATTGCCGATGGATTATGTTGTTGCCAATGGTAAAGTTCAGAAAATTGGCCAGTGTTTTATAGAAACCATTTTGGCAGTGTAAGGAGGAATAATTTTGGAACTGATGATTTAATCTTAAAGGCTGACAGAGCATAAGGTTTCCAAGAATTTTGAATGATGATCTCATGGCCAATTCAGTGAGATGGAAAGGTGGAATATTAGTCAATAAAACCATAAGATATAGGAGAAGAATTAGGCCATTTGGCCCATCGAGTCTGCTCCACCATTTCATCATGGCTGATTTCTTCTCAGTCCCAATTTCCTGTCTTATCCCCATATCCCTTTGTGCCCTGATCAATCAAGAATCTATCAACTTCTGCCTTAAATTTACACAGAAGACTTGGCCTCCACAGTTGCCTGTGGCAAAGAATTCCACAGATTCATCACTCTCTGGCTAAAGAAATTCCTCCTCCTCTATTCTGAGGCTAGGTCCTCTGGTATTACTCTCCCACCTATGAAACATCCTGTTCACATCCACTCTATCAAGGTCTTTTACCATCCAATAGTTTTCAATGAGGTCACCCCCCCCCCCCATTCTTCTGAATTCTAGTGAATATGTCCAGAGCCATCAAAGGCTCTTCATATGACAAGCCATCCAATCCTGGAATCATTTTTGTCGACGTCCTTTTGAACCCTCTCCAGTTTCAGCACATCCTTTTTAAGATAAGAGGCCCAAAACAGTTCACAATACTCCAAGTGAAGCGTCGCCACTGCTTTATAAATTCGTAACATTACATCCTTGCTTTTACATTCTAGTCCTTTTGAAATTAATGCGAACATTGCATTTGCCTTCCTCACCATGGACTCAACCTGCAAATTAACCTTTAGGGAATCCTGCACAAAGTCCCTTTGCACCTCAGTTTTTTGTATTTTATCTCCATTTAGAAAATCACCAACCCTTTCATTTCTTCTGCCAAATTGCATGACCATACACTTCCCCACACTATATTTCATCTGAAATTTTGTTGCCCATTCTCCTAATCTGTCTAAGTCTGTAGCCTCTCTACTTCCACAAAACAACCTACTTCTCCACCTTTTTCTAATATCTTCTACAAACTTTTTAACAAAGCCATCAATTTCATCATCCAAATAATTGACATATAATGTAAGAATAATTGGTCCCAACACAGATCCCTGTGGAACTCCACTAGTCAACTGCAGCCAAACTGAAAAGGTTCCCTATAGTCCCACTCTGCCTTCTTCCAATCAGCCACTGCTTTATCCATGTTAGAATATTTCCTGTAATGCCATAGGCTCATAACTTGTTAAGCAGTCTCATGTGTGGCATCTTGTCAAAGGCCTTCTGAAAATCCTAGTACACACCAATTCTCGTTTGTCTATGCTACTTGTTATTTCTTCAAAGAATTCCAACAGATTTGTCAGGCAAGATTTTCCCTTGAGGAAACCATGCTGAGTACGGCCTATTTTATCATATGCCTCCAAGTAACCTTTGACCTCATCCTCAATAATCGATTCCAACATCCTCCCAACCACTGTGGTCAGACTAACTGGCCCATAGTTTCCCTTCTTCTGCCTCTGTCCCTTCTTGAAGAGTGGAGTGACATTTGCAATTTTCCAGTCTTCTGGAATGGTTCTAGAATCTAGTGATTCCTGAAAGAGCCTTTACTAATGCCTCTACAATCTCTTCAGCCACCTCTTTCATAACCCTGGGGTGGATACCATCTGATCCCGGTGATTTATCTAACTCCAGACCTTTCAGTTTGTAAAGGTAACTTCACAGACTTCATGACTCCTGATACCGGAAACTTACACCATGAAGCCTGATGCAAAATACTTATTCAGTTCATCTGCCACTTCCTTGTCCCCCGTTACTACCTCCCCAGCATCATTTTCCAGCGCTCTAATATCCACTCTCACCTCTCTTTTACACTTTAAGTATCTGAAGTAACTTTTGGTATCCTTTTAACATTATTAGCTAGTTTACTTTTGTATCCCGTCTTTACCCTCTTAATGATTTTTTAAAATTGACTTCTGTTGGTTTTTAAAAGCTTCCCAATCCTCTAACTTCCCATTATTTTTTGCTCTATTATATGCCTTCGCTTTGGTTTTTATGTTGGCTTTGTTCTTGTTAGCCACAGTTGTGTCATCTTGCCTTTAGAATACTTCTTCCTCTTTGGTATGTACATATTCCCTGCCTTTGAATTGCTTCCAGGAATTCCAGCCATTGCTGTTCTGCTATCATCCCTGCCAGTGTTCTTTTCCAATCAATTCTTCTCTCATGCCTCTGCAATTCCCTTTACTTCACTGTAATACTGACGCATCTGACTTTAGCTTTTCTGTCTCACATTTCAGGATGAATTTGATCATATTATGAACACTTACCCCTAAGGGTAAGGTCTCCAATCAACATCCAAACGAGAATAGCTGATTGCTTTGTGGGTTCAACTATGAGCTGCTCCAAAAAAAATCTCATGGGCATTCTAGAAATGAGCAGTGACATTTTTAATTGTATGAACATGTAAAGTAGTGCTTTAATCTATTTGGAGAATTGAGCTAAACTTTCTACAACTAAATTAAAACAATATATACTACAGCAGATATTTTAAGGATATCTGGACCAGTATTTTACAAGGCATTAGCGTATTGTATTAAACTTCCATCCAATCAATGCTAAGCTAAGGCATTATAGCCATAACACTTAAGTTTACAAACGTACTATCATTAATATCAGCGATTCTGCAGATGCTGGAAATCCAGAGGAACAAACACAAGATGCTGAGGAACTCAGCAGGTCAGGCAGTATCTATGGAGAGGAATGAACAGCTGACGTTCTGGGCCAAAACCCTTCATCAGGATTCATATATTATCAGTAAGTTGGTGATAGTGTTCATTTTTAATGTAGTACATACATGACTATTACCACCATTCAACCTCTTCACTCTGCCTGCATGCTTTTATGCATTGAATTGCTGCCACACCATTGGCTGATTAGATATTTATATTAATGAGCATGTGTACCTAATAAAGTGGCCACTGAGTATTTGTTAAAGGCAAACTATGTTTGACAAACTTGATTGAACTTGACAATTCTCACCTATTGGTCATTGGTCCTGTTTAATGCTCTAAGTTACAGATTCTAAACCTGCCAATCCCATTCCTTATGTGCTCTCCCTGAAGGCAATCATTTTCTGGGTCTGCTACCTCTATGTTAATATGAGCAAGGTATCAGGAAGTGCCCACTGATCTCAGCACTTCATGAGTTCATGTCTGCACATTTCTGAAGAAAATATGCACCAGAAAAAGTACATTAAATGAATTGGCACAGCAAGAGATCAACGTTATCTGATTATATTGCAGCAGGAGGTTTGAAAAGTGAGAGGTTGGAGCAGGTGAGTTATCCATCATAGAATGCTGTAAGGGCACAGATTCGTACAATAGAGCTCAGATCACAACTAGATAGATAAGGGAGAAATATTTTCCTATGATCCATCTGGGCAATCTGGGCCCGTTACTGAATATGAATTACATGAATGAATAGATCCTCCTGAACTTGTGATATTTTATTTGATTAGGTAAGTATGATGACAAGAAACTCATTTCTGACAGTGACAAGATATTCTTAGGGGCACAACAATAAACATATTCAAAATGATTTCTGCAGGTATGGGAGGAGTGCCCCAGGAATTGGAAATATTTAAGGATTTATGGATAATCATGCAAGTCACTTTAAATGTAGTCTATTTTTGGAAATGATATTCAGTGACTGTTAATAGTAAGTTAAACTGCAAATTTTACTCAGGAAAATCAGCCAGTGGCCACTTTATTAGGTACCCCCTGTCCCTAATAAAGTGTTCCTTCCTGAATGTATGTTTGTGGTCTTTTGCTGCTATGGGCCATCCACTGATAGGGTTGGTGTGTAGTGCTTTCAGAGACGCTCTTCTGCACACCATTATTGTAAAGTGTGTTTATGTGAGTTACTGTCACCTTCCTGTCAGCTTGAACCAGTCTGGCCATTCTCCTCTGCGCAATCTCATTTACAAGGTCACAAACAAGAGGAAGTCTGCAGATGCTGGAAATCTGAGCAACGAGCAACACACACAAAATGCTGGAGGGACTCAACAGGCCAGGTAAGAAGTACAGTGGACGTTTCAGGCCGAAACCCTTTGCCAGTTGTGCTGAAGGGTTTTTGTTTGAAACATCGACTGTACTTTTTTCCATAGATGCTGTCTGGCCTGCTGAGTTCCTCCAGCATTTTGTGTGTGTTGCTCACTTACAAGGTGTTTTTGCTCACAGACCTGCTAATCACCGGATATTTTGCTTTTTGTTTTTCACACCATTCTCCGTAACCTCTAGAGTGTGTGAAAATTCAAGAAAATCAGCAGTTTCTGAGATACTCAAACCATCCCGTCTGGCACCAACAATCATTTCACAGTCAAAATCATTTAGATCACATTTCTTCCCCATTCTGACATTTGCCCTGAATAACTGAACCTCTTCACTCTGCCTGCATGCTTTTATGCATTGAATTGCTGCCACACCATTGGCTGGGCTGATTAGATATTTATATTAATGAGCATGTGTACCTAATAAAGTGGCCACTGAGTATTTGTTAAAGGCAAACTTTGACAAACTTGATAATTTTGTTGTTTTTTTTAATTTAGGTGATGAGGAAAATATGTTTCAAGTTGTTAATATGAGCAAAAGCAGTTGATGTGAAAGCTCCTATTTAACACCACAGTTCCAAGCACACTCATTTAAGAACACTTAGCCATTGTACTCTGGACCCCTCTCTGCAACCTGATTCTGGACTTCCTGACCAGTAGACTATGATCAATGAAGAAAGGCACCTACAGTTCCTTCACCAATACTCTGAACATTGGTGCCCTGCAAGGCTGTGTCCTAAGCTCCTTACTTTAATCCCTATGTATTCACAACAGTGTGGCCAAATTTGTAAGTTTGTACATGACACCACTACTGTGGGCCTCATCCCAAGCAATGACAAGGTGGATCACAGGAAGGAGATTCAGAGTCTGCTCATATGGTGTCAAGACAAAAACGTTTCCCTCAATGTCAGCAAAATTAGAGATCTGGTCATTAACTTAAAGAAGCGGGGTGGAGTACATGCCACTGTTTGCATCAGTGGCGCTGAGGTGGAGATGTTGGAGAGCTTCAAGATCCTCGGCATAAATATCAACATCAATTTGTTCTGGTCCAGCCACATGATCACCATGGCAACGAAGAGCATCCTCAGAAGTCTAAGGAAGTTCAGCATATCCCCAATAACTCGTAGAAGCATTGAAAACCTACAGCACAATACAGGCCCTTCAGCCCCCAAAGCTGTGCCAAACATGTCCTTACTTTAGAAATTACCTAGGGTTACCCATAGCCCTCTATTGTTCTGAGCATCACATACCTGTGCAGGAGTCCCTTAAAAGACCCTATCATATCCGCCTCCACCACCATCGCCGGCAGCCCATTCCATGCACTCACCACTCTCTGTGTAAAACAACTTACCCCTGACATCTCCTCTGTACCTACTCCCCAGCACCTTAAACCTGTGTCCTCTTGTGGCAACCATTTCAGCCCTGGGAAAGAGCCTCTGACTATCCACATGATCAATGCCTCTCATCATCTTGTGCACCTCAATCAGGTCACCCCTCATCCTCCGTCACGCCAAGGAGAAAAGGCCGAGTTTACTCAACCTATTCTTACAAGGCAAGCTCCCCAATCCAGGCAACATTCTTGTAAATCTCCTCTGCACTCTTTCTATGGTTTCCACATCCTTCGTATAGTGAGGCGACCAGAACTGAGCACAGTACTCCAAGTGGGTCTGACCAGGGTCCTATATAGCTGACTCTTACCAACTTTTTGGAAAATATCTTATTGGGATACATCACAGCTTGGTGTGGCAACGGTTCTGTTCAATACTGTAAGAAATTGCAGAAATCTGTGAATGTAGTCCAATCACACAAGCCTGTATCAACCCCAATGACTTCATCTATGTTTCCTGCTGGCCCGGCATAGCAGCTAACCTAGTGAACTTTGAACTTCTCATCTTCCCATTTATTATCATGGCCCTTTCAAATTATTTGATCTCCTGCATTGCCCTTTCCCTGTAAACACACACTGAATTCTGTATTCTGATTTATTTTCACTACCTTGGTGTAATTACTTGAGGCCTGATCTATCTGGATAACCATATAACCATATAACAATTACAGCACGGAAACAGGCCACCTTGGTCCTTCTAGTCTGTGCCAAATGCATACTCTCACCTGGTCCCACCCACCTGCACTCAGTCCATAACTCTCCATTCCTTTCCTGTCCATATACCTATCCAATTTTTTTTTAATGACAAAATCGAACCTGCCTGGACCACTTCTTCTGGAAGCTCGTTCCACAGTTACCCCTCTCTGAGTAAAGAAATCCACCCTCATGTTACCCCTAAACTTTTACCCCTTAACTCTTTAACTCATGTCCTCTTGTTTGAATCTCCCCTACTCTCAATGGAAAAAGCCTATCCATGTCAACTCTATCTATCCCCCTCAGAATTTTAAATACCTCTATCAAGTTCCCCCTCAACCTTCTATGCTCCAAAGAATAAAGACCTAACTTGTTCAACCTTTCTCTGTAACTTAGGTGCTGAAACCCAGGTAACATTCTAGTAAATCTCCTCTGTACTCTATTTTGCTGACACCTTTCCTATAATTCGGTGACTAGAACTGTACACAATACTCCAAATTTGGCCCCACCAAAGCCTTGTACAATTTTAACATTACATCCCAACTCTTAAACTCAATACTCTGATTTATAAAGGTCAGCATACTAAAAGCTTTCTTCACCATCCTATCCACATGAGATTCCACCTTCAGGGAACTATGCACCGTTATTCCTAGATCACTCTGTTCTACTGCATTCCTCAATGCCCTACCATTTACCATGTATGTCCTATTTTGATTAGTCCTACCAAAATGTAGCACCTCACACTTATTAGCATTAAATGCCATCTGCCATCTTTCAGCCCACTCATCTAACTGGCCTAAATCTCTCAGCAAGCTTTGAAAACCTACTTCATTATCCACAACGCCACCTCTTAGTATCATCTGCATACTAACTAATCCAATTTACCACCCCATCATCCAGATCATTAATGTATATGAGAAACAATATTGAACCCAGTACAGATCCCTGAGGCACACCACTAGTCACTGGCCTCCAACCTGACAAACAGTTATTCACCATTACTCTCTGGCATCTCCCATCCAGCCACTGATGAATCCATTTTACTACACACAGAACACAAAGTTTCACCATATCTTGTTGCATGAGAGAGGCAAAAAGAAAGGAAATTACAGGCCAGTTAGCCTGATTTTAGTGATTGGAAAGATGTTGGAGTCCATTATTAAGGATGAGATTTTGGGGTACTAAGACACATAATAAAATAGGTTATTGTCAGCATGGGTTTCTTAAAGAGAAATCCTGCCTGTCAAATCTGTTGGAAAGTTTTTGAGGAACTCACAGACAGGATTGACAAAGACGAGTCAGTGGATGCTGTTTACTTGTATTTTCAGAAGGTCTTAGTTAAGGTGCTGCATATGAGGCTGCTAAACAAGGTAAGAGCCCATGGTAATACAGAAAAAATACTAGCATGGATAGAAGATAGGCTGACTGACAGGAGGCAAAGAGAGGGGAGTGTCAACTACTTTTCCACTACATTTTATAACAAATAACAATTAACTCAGAGTGGATCAATCATAAGCGTGTTTATTTTACTTGCAGCAAGGGAAAACTAGCACTGCACAAGTGCAGGTGATAGCTTTGAAAAACAGACAGCATAGTCATTCCTTTATACTTAAGTGTTAGCAACTGTGCCAATTCAAGGGCAGGGTGCATTCTGTTCATCTGTTTAATCGGTGTATTTGTCATTCTTCCAGTAATGCATCTGTGGGTCTGCAGTTCAATAAAGTCTCGGGTACTCAGGTTCCATTTGCATAATAGGATCATAAGACATAGGAGGGGAATTAGGCCAGTCAGGCTATTGAGCCCTCTCTACCACTTCATCATGGCTGATCCTGGATCCCATTCAACCCCATATACCTGCCCTCTCACCATATCTCTTGATGTCTCATCTAATAGAGAATCTATCAACTTCTGCTTTGAATATACCCACGGACTTGGACTCCACCACAGTCTGTGGCAGTATTCTACAGATTCACCATGCTTTGGCTAAAAAAGATCCTCTTTACTTCTGTTCTAAAAGGTAGCCCATCAATTTTGAGGCTGTGCCCTCTCGTTCTAAATACCCCTCCTTAGGAAACATCCTCTCCTCATCCACCCTATCTAGTCCTTTCAACATTCAGTAGGTTTCAATGAGATCCCCCCCGCATTTTTCTAAATTCCAATAAGCACAGACGCAAAGCTGCCAAATGCTCCTCATATGTTAACCCCTTCATTTTCAGGATCATCCTCATGAAACTCCTCTGGACTCTCCAATGACAACGCATCCTTTCTGAGATTAGGGGCCCAAAACCGTTGATAATGCTTCAGTCTGACTAGTGTCTTATAAAGCTTCAGCATTATCTTCTTGTTTTTATATTCTATCCCCCTTGAAATAAATGCCAACATTGTACTTGCCTTCTTTACCAGACTCAACCTGTGAATTAACCTGGAAGTCTTGCATGAGGACTCCTAAATCCCTTTGCAACTCCGATGTTTGAATTTTCTCCCCATTTAGATAATAGTTTGCACTATTGTTCCTTTCATCAAAATGTATTATCATATATTTCCCAACATTGTATTCTATCTGCCAATTTTTTTGCCCATTATTCCAATTTGTCTAAATCCTGCTGCAATTACATTCCTTCCTCAGCACTACCTACCCCTCCACCTATCTTCATATCATCCGCAAATTTTGGCACAAAACCACCAATTCCACTATCTAAATCATACACAAACGATGAGAAAAGTAGCAGTCCCAATACTGATCCCTAATGAGGAACTCCATTAGTCACTGGCAGCCAACCAGAAAAGGCCCCCTTTATTCCCATTCGCTGCCTCCTACCTGTCAGGCATTCCTCTGTCCATGCCAGTATCATTCCTATAGCACCATAGGACTTTATCTTGTTCAGCAGCCTCATCTGAAGCACGTTATCAAATGTCTTCTGAAAATCCAAGTAAATGACATCCACTGCCTCTCCTTTATCCAACCGGCTTGTTACTTCCTTGAAGAATTCTAACAGATTTATCAGGCAAGATTTCCCTTTACTATGAAACCATGCTGACTTTGACTTATTTTATTATCAGGCTCCAAGTACCCTGAAACCTCATCCTTAATAATGGACTCCAACACTTTCCTAACCACTGAGGTTAGGCTAACAGGCCTATAATTTGCAAACACGAGGAAATCTGCAGATGCTGGAAATTCCAAAACACACAAAATGCTGGCGGAACACAGCAGGCCAGGCAGCATCTATAAGAAGAAGCACTGTCGACGTTTCGGGGCGAGACCCTTTGTCAGGACTATAATTTTCAGTCTATAAATTGGTCTATAATTTCCTCTCTTTTGTCTTCCTCCTTTCTTAAAGAGTGGAGTGACATTTGCAATTTTCCAGCCCTCCGGGACCATGCCAGAATCAAGTGATTCTTGAAAGGTCATGACCAATGCATCCGCTAACTCTTCAGCAATCTCTTTAAGGACTCTTGGATATAGTCTTTCTGGTCTAGGTGACTTATCCGCCTTAAGGCTTTTGAGTTTGCCTAGCATTTTTTTCCTTTGTAATAGCAATGACAATCACTCCTGCTCTTTGACACTCACGGACCTCTGGCACACTGCTAGTCTTCCACAGTGAAGACTGAAGCAAAGCATCCATTAAGTTCATTTGCCATTACTTTGTCCCCAATTACTGCTTCACCAGCATCATTTTCCAGTGGCACAATATCAACTTTCACCTCTCTTTAACTCTTTATACAACTGAAAAAACTTCTAGTATCCCGTTTTTATATAATCTGCTAGCTTGCCCTCATATTTCATCTTTTCCCTTCTTATAGCTCTTCTAGTTGCCTTTTGTTGGATTTTAAAAGCATCCCAATCATTCAACTTTCCACTCACTTTTGCTACCATATATGGCCTTCCCTTGCCCTTTATGTGTAATGTTGCAGAAATACCATTAACAAAGCACCTTGGAACAATACATTTTTCATTGTATTACAAACAGAAATGGCTTTTTATAAAGTACATTTCCACCGATGGACCAAAGTTCCCTCTATCTTTTTTACAGCTGCATAGACCAACCATTGCTCTGAGCAGGAAATTATTTTTTTTTTAATTAGTTTTTTTATACATTTTCTACATCGCTACAGATAAAAAAAAATCCCAGATCGAAATGAAGAGCATTAATACAGTGCAAAAATAAACATACAGTAATAATATAATACAAAAGAAGATAATTGAGAAAGCACCCAAATTGAAGACATGTAAAATTAGTATCCTCCCCAAGCCCCACAACAACAAAAAAAACTCCAGACCAACCACAACACAATATAGAGAATATAAATCAGGACAATCAAACCCCCAAAACTGTAAATACACTTAGCAACAGAAGATATTAATGCCTACTACCAAAAAAAAAGGAGCTGAAAGCAAGGGACTGAAAAAAAAACCTTAGTTAAGAGGAAGGTTATGAAAGTACTCAATAAAAGGTCCCCAGACATTATGGAACTTTGTATCTGAATTAAGAACTGAATAATGAATTTTTTCAAGGTCTAAGCAGGCCATAATATCATTAAGCCATTGAGCATGCGTGGGCGGGGCAACATCTCTCCATCTAAGGAGGATTAAACGTCTAGCCAGGAGAGAAGCAAAAGATAATATTCGAAACTTGGTCGAACTCAGACGTAAATCTGTCTCACCCCAGAAACCGAACAAAGCAATTAAAGGGTTAGGTTCTAGGTGGTGATTCAGAATATAAGATAACGTTGTGAAGACATCTTTCCAAAATTTCTCCAAGCTAGGACAAAACCAGTACATATAAATGAGAGAGGCCTCGCCCCTTTTGCATTTATTACAAAGAGGACTAATATTAGGGTAAAATCAAGACAGTTTAGACTTAGACATATGGGCTCTATGAACAATCTTAAACTGTAAAAGGCAATGGCGAGCACAAAGAGAGGTTGAATTAATCGAATTGAGAATTGAGTCCCAAGTCTCATCAGATAAGGAGATATTTAAATCATGCTCCCAAGCCATTCTAATTTTATCCACAGGGGCACGCCATAAGGATGCTAATTCATCATGAATAAATGATATTAAACCTTTACCTAGTGGATTAATAGAAAGAAATAAATCCATAACATTTTTCTCAGGCATTTCAGGGAAGTTAGGAATTAAAGGATTAATAAAGTGTCTAATTTGGAGATATCTAAAAAGATGAGCATTGGGCAGATTGAATTTAGCAGAGAGCTGTTGAAAAGATGCGAAGCGATTGTCAATAAAAAGATCTTCAAAATGTCTAATGCCCTTCCTATACCAATCATGGAATGCTGAATCATACGTAGTAGGTAAAAAAAAAGGTGATTATGTAAAATAGGGCTAGAAAAGGAAAAACTATGGAAACCATAAAATTTCCTAAACTGAGCCCATATACGCAAAGTGTGTTCAACAAGAGGATTAACAATTAATCTGGACAAGCTACTAGGGAGTACAGAGCCAAGAAGTGCAGAGATAGATAAATCTTTAGTGGAACTCAACTCCATTGCCACCCAATTAGGGCACTCGGGTTGGCCATGGAAAAAAGGCCAAAAGGTAGCACAACGTATATTGGCTGCCCAATAATATAAACGATAGTTAGGTAAAGCCATGCTACCCTCTTTTTTAGATTTTTGGAGATAAACTTTATTAATTCTAGAGCGCTTATTCTTCCACAGATATGACAAAATAATAGAGTCTAAGGAATCAAAAAAAGATTTAGGAATAAAAATTGGGATTGATTTAAATAAATATAAAAGTTTAGGGAGAACATACATTTTAACAACATTAATACAACCTACCAAAGACATAGATAGAGGTGACCATTGTAACAGACTCTGTTTTATAGTATATGAAAGATTGGCAAAATTTTCACGAAAGAGATCTTTAAACTTCCTTGTGACTGTAATCCCAAGATACTGAGCAGGAAATTTTGACACAGTCTAAAAACTGTGCAGCACTTTAAGTGAGTGTTTTTTTTTTGTAATGTGCATAGTATATTGTAAATAAAAAAAAACATTTTTAATTTTATTTATTTATTGAAGGGTATAATGTATACACTTCAACAAAGAAAATCTTTCACATTTTCATAAGCTTTTTCTCATCTGCCTTTTTTCCAGCTGCCTTACACTAAATGCTGTGCGTGGGAGCTGTACACCCCTGCAGCTTAGAGGGGATAGTCCAGAGGACTAAAATATGAAAGCAAAGTTGTAATGCTGGGGCTTTATAAGGAATTGGTTAGACTGCACTTGCAATTTTGGACCCCTTATCTTAGAAAAGATGTGTTGGAGTTGGAGAGGGTCACAGGAAGTTCATGAGAGCGATTTGGGAATGAAAGGGTCAACACTAGGAGGAGTGTTTGGTAGTGAGGAAAAAAACCATTTAAAAAAATTAACATCATCAAAGTTGGGGGCATACAGGTTTGCTAGTGCAACTTTAGTGTTATATAGTTTACCAGAAACAATAATAAAACAGCCATTTATATCAGATATTTTATTATGGAGTTCAAAAGGAATATTTAAGTTAATAAGAATGGAGACTTCCCTAGCTTTAGCGGTAAAGGATGAATGAAAATGCTGACCCGCCCACTTTGACAAAAGCCGGGAGTTATCAGAGCAACGAATATCTTGAAGGAAAGCAATGTCAGCTTTGAGTTGTTTGACATGTGAGAAAACCTTCCTCCTTTTAACAGGATGATTCAATCCCTTTACATTCCAGCTCACGAATTTAAGTGCACTAGCCATTATCGATTACTATTGCATAAAAGGCAGAAGGCATATAAAAAGTCAAGCAGTACAATAGCAGTCTGGGAGCAGAGATATAAACATAGATTTGTAAAATCAACACATGTACATGTCCTGAGCAATAAAGAGATATAATATATACAGTGAGTGATGTTGGAACTAGAGAACCCACCCACCTCACACAACCCAAAACTAGACGGCTACCAAAACAAGTAGCAAGCTCTACCAAAAAATTAACCCAAATACAACTTCCAGGTCTGTGTCATTAACAGCAGTTCCGTATAAATACTACAATAAATAGTAACTAGTTTATGCACTAAAAAACATAACTACAGATTAGAACACCTTCTGCAGGAATATAAAACTTAATACAGAGAAAATCGGAAGAGGACCAAAACTAACCTGCCAGCGAAAAAATTAGAGAAGAATAAAGTAAGAGAAAGGAAAATAAAGGGGATAAAAAAAAGGGAGAGGAAGGGGAAAATTATAAATTCAAGATGAGTATTTATCAACCATTTACAGAGAAGAGAGAAAAAAATTCAGAAATTAGAAAAAAGGGGTGAAGAAAAGAAAAAAGTATAATAAAATAAATAAATATAAAAAGAAGGAAAAATAGATCGGCAATTAAACTGTGAACCATCAAACAGGAAGGCCTTCACTGAAGACTTCAAACCTCCAAAACAAGTTAAAGTCAGTTGTAGAACTCTGTAGATAAAGTTGTACAACAATAAAAGATAGATTTCACACACACCAAATCCAGGGAGAGATTGTCAACAGCCCTTAGAGTTTCGATGAATAATGTCTGAATGATTCAAGTAAAGTCTGAGTCCAGAAAAAGTAATTTTACTACGAGAAGTACTTATCCACCATTTTAGGAGGTCTGATCGGGTTCCGAAGATGGCTGGATAGCCGGAAGACTTGCCACAAATGCTTCAGCTTCCTTGGCTGACTTAAACCATTTGTATTTCCCAGTGTTAAGTTTGATTCGTAGATCAGCAGAGGAACGAAGCGAAGGTTTAAAACCACGATCAAAAAGCACTTTCATTGCGCCTTTAAGCTCAGCGTGCATCTTTAAGGTCTGGGGTGCAAAATCTTCCACAAAGCGAATGGCTGTATCCTGGAAAATAAAAGAACCTCTGTGACGTGCCTCTACGATCAGACGGTGTTTTACCTGGTATTGATGGAAGCACAAGATTACTGGTCGCGGGCGGTTGCCCAGAATTCTAGCAGGAACATGGACCCGGTGTGCCCGTTCGAGCTCAGGCGGGTTCGGGAGCAAATCTTTCCCGAATATCTCACAGAGAAACTTGGCGAAAAACTTCACTGTTGATCCCTATTCGGTGGCCTCTGGCAATCCAAGAATTCTAAGATTGCAGCGTCTGCTGCGATTTTCGAGATCCACCATTTTGAAAAGGAGTTTGTTACACTTTTCCTCCAAGCTGGAACAGAGAGTCTCCAAGTATTGAACACGACTTTCTAAATCTTCAGAAGTCTCATCGATGCGAGATAAGTGTTGGGCATGTTTGCCCACCTTGTTGTTGATTTGATCAATCTTGTCCTCCAACTGTTTGAAAGCGGTTTTGAAATCCTTTAAAATTTCGTCTCGGAGCTGACCGAGCGCAGCCAGGGTCTCGTCTGAGAGAGCCGGAGCTTCCTTTCTCCCGGATTTAGAGCTCTTGCTAGACATTGTAAGTTAGAGGTGTTCACAGGCAAGTAAGAAGTACCGAAAAAGTTCCCGACTAAGGTTTAAAAAATGGAGACATTTAGTGCAAAGATAGCGACAGTAGCGGAACAAAAGTTCGGAGCAGCTAAGCAATCGCCATCTTACCGGAAGTCCATAATATGTTTAATATGTCCCTATGAGGAGTGTTTGATGGTTTGCGGCCTGTACTTGCTAGAGTTCAGAAGAATGACTGAACGGGAATCTCACTGAACCTATCGTATGTTGAAAGGCCTAGACAGATAGGATGTAGAGACGATGTTTCTTATAGTGGGGGAATCTAGGTCCAGAGGGCACAGCCTCAGAACAGAGGGATGTCTGTTTAGAACAGAGGTGAGGATGAATTTCTTTTGCCGAAGGTAGTAAATCCGTGGAACTCATTACCACAGACAGTTGTGGAGAACAAATCATTGGATATATTTAAAGCAGTGGTTCATAGGTATTTGATTAACAAGGGCATCAAAGATTATTGTGAGAAGGCAGGAGAATGAGGTTGAGAGGGATAATAAATCAGCCATGATGGAATGGTGGAGCAGACGAATGGCTTAATTCTGCACCTATATCTTATAGTCTTAATGGTCCCATGGTCTTTAGTGGACCAATACCATATGAATATTCAAAAGCCATAAAGTGTCAAGTGTCATGAGGTTTGAAACCTGTGGAATAAAGTGGACAGCAGGAGTGTGAAAAAAAATTGACTCCATGACTAGAAGTAGGAATTGTCGTATTTGGGGTAGGATGGCAGTGGGCACCATAATGATCTCTATGGTTACTAAGATTTTCTAAATATTTATTATTGACTTGGGTTTGCTGTGCAGAGTACCATTCCCAAATGAGTAAGCTTGGATTTGTATTGAAGTATAGAGAGATAGGAATGGACTTTAAAAGGTTACAGATGGAATGGATGGCTATGTCAGGTGCAATCAAATACAGAAAATGTGAAGAGTTACATTTCAATATGAAGAGTGAGCAAAATCACTATGAACTGGAGGTACAAATTTAAATTTTGTGTGAACCAAGAGTTCCAGGGTATATGTACCAATACCATTGAAAGTGATAAAAGGGATCTTTGAATTTATAAATAGAGGAACAAAGCACAGGGACAAGAAAGTAATGTTGAAGCTTTGTAACACAGTGGTTTATCCACAATTTGATTCTGAGCACCACACTTTAGGAAATGACATGTAGGTCATTAGCGAGGCTACAGATGAGATTAACTAGAATGATCTCAGGAAAGTGGGAATTTTATCCATGTTTAAACTGAAGTAACTGGATTTGTTGTCAATAAAAGGGAGCAGACTGAGAGGGCATCTGAGAGATATGTTTAAAATCATGAAAGGTGCAGTTAGAGCATACAGTATATCCAAGAGCTTGTCAATGAGGGGGTCAAGAAATGGAAGTCATGGAACGAAGATGATTGGCATAAGAATCAAAAGGAAATTGGATAAGCATTTGAAAGGAAAAGATTTGTGAATGGGTGGTGATGGGAAGTGGGCAAATGGAATTAGCTATTTCACTCTTACACTGGGCTAGTCCAGACTCAATAGGCTGAATGGTTTCTGTGTGGTAACTTATATCTGACTCTGTTGTTCTTTGAAGAACTACAGCTTCAGATATCTACTTTATATTGTACTTATATCAAAAGAAGTAAGCAAAATTACTAAGCAATGCAGTGTTTTGTTAATAATTTACACTCATCTGTCCAATTTATGTCAAACTTCATGTGGCCTGTTTTAAGAATTCAGATGCACTTGCATTAGTAAATATCCTTTAAATGTAAATAAATAGTTCACATTAAAATGAATCGAACTGAGTATATTACTAATAGCAGCAGTAAGAACAATGAACTGATTACCAGTCATTTTTGTCCATGTTCAATCAGCCACAGGATCTGAGCTTCCACACAAATCCCTTCCATTCTTGTACAGCTTGTGACCTGGATGATAAGAGGCGATATGAACTGTTCTGTGTGCGTGTATAAAATGTTTTTTTTATGGTCATGTTCTTTCACTGTGATCTATAGTGTGCAGCATTTATAGAGGCAGGCTGTACATAGAGCGCAACATGATTGGATAGGAGGGGTTGAGAGGGATATGGGCCAAATGTGGCAAAGGGGACCACCTTGTTGATAACCGTGGTCAGTATGGACACAATGGGCCGAAAGGCCTGTTTCCATGCCTATGACTGAATGTAAAAGCAGTGAATGATGGAACTATGGAAGACTCAAAGTCAAAATCAAAGTTGAATTTGTTGTCACACATTCAAGTATATGCATGCAGAGCTGCAGCAGCATCAAAAACACATAGCATCAGATATACAACATTCACAAGAAAAACAAACATAAATTATACGCAATTTTTACACCATCAGTGTGCAAGGAGAAACTGAGCTAATAAGTTAAAGAACTTTCATTAGAACAAGCCAAGTGTTTCAGCATTTTCCTTTTTTTAAAATTATACTCTGTTATTTTTGCAGGAACACTCCTGTACAAATATCTAATTATGTACATAAACTAAAATGCTGTTTTTGATTTACAGATGCGGTAAAATACCAAATCTTGAAAGTTTTAATATGTGTGCATTGATGGATTTAATTTGTGCATAACAGTTCAATGAAATGACTGCAGCAGTAAACCATATGCTCTGTATATTCAATGGCGGTGCCTTCACTGAGTTCCCACAATCAGTATGCTGGGGTCACTATTGATGATGAACTTCAAATGGACCAAACGACATAAATGCTGTAACTACAGAAGTATCCCAGAGGCTGAGCATCCACACAACACCCCAAGGTCTTTCCTACCATCTACGAGTTAAGGGATGCTCCTGCTTTCCTGAGTGAGTACAGCTCACGACCTGCTGGATTATCAGCCTACCAAACAGCCTGAACATTCATTTCCTTTGCTACTGAAACTTCACCATCAGTATTGTGTGCCACCTACAAAATGAACCTCAGTTACCTGCCAAGGCTACTTGACTGCACCTTCAAAGCCTGTGACCTCAGCCATCGAGAAGGAAAAGGTGCATGGGACATCAATCTTCACGCTCATCTTGGGGTGCCACGGTAACATGGTAGTTAGAGTGCTGCTAATACGGCTTAGGGCGTCAGAGTTCAATTTCAGTACTGTCTGTAAGGAGTTAGTACATTTCCTTGTGACCACATGGGTTTCCTCTGAGTGCTTCAGTTTCTTCCCACAGTCCAAGAAGTTAGTAGGTTAATTGGTCATTATAAAATGTCCTGTGATTAGGCTAGAGTTAAATGGGCCGGTTGCTGGGTGGCACGGTCCATTGGCACAGAATAGCCTGTACCACGCTGTATCTGTAAATGTATAAATAAAATCACACACTGTCCATGCAAGTCTATTGCTAGACCTCCATCATTGTTAGATCTAAATGCTGGATATTCCCATTCAACAGCACAAAAAGAATACCTTCAACAGGACAGTGATGGCTCATGAAGGCAGCTCACTAGTGCCCTCTCAAGGGCAATTACAGATGGGCAATAATACTGGCCTTGCCAAAAATCTGTATAATTAAAATATCGAATGATCTCTGAAACCCCTTAAGTCAGTTATTCAAGTTCAGTTGAAATGCCATAAAAGAAATTGGTAAACATAACACACATTTTCTTGTGAATAATTGATAGACCTTTCTTAGTTCTAAAAGAAAGCTAATATCTCCATCACAATGTCTGCATCAGAATTCAAAACAATACACCTGAATGATTCTATCAGCAGCAACATGTGAGACAAAACCAGAACTTTAGGGGATGAGACACCTAACCAATGATAACATAATTTAACCCATTTTCGCACGTGGCGAATAACAACATACAAATTTATATTTTTCTCTTAAAGAAATTAATACTGTTATTATTACAGATATTGATTTTGTAGTGTGCGGCTTCATGGAACTTACTTTAGTACATATTTATCATAATTCATTCCCAGTTTATGATCATGCATGAGACTTTGTTGGAACCAAGAAGAAATGGCGCAGTGACAAAATGAATCAAGTTTTGTTCCACTGACAGCACCATGAGTCTCCTTTGTGATTGTGATGTAGGGGCGAACGGTCCGTGATGAGCAGCTGGTGACATCTGACAACTAGAAGTATTCCTGGGAATTATTTTGAAATGTTATTGTTGTCATAGAGAAAACTATTGTAAGGCAGGTCAAGTGAGAATGCACAGCACTGAAACAACGTTATAAATGTTAGTATAGAATCAGAATCACTGACATGTGTCATGAAATGCGTTGTTTGTGTGGCAGCAAGCATAAAGATTTACTACAAGTTTCAATAGAAGATAAAATGGTGTAAATAGTGTAAAACAGGAATAGTATTCATAGGACCACGGACTGTTCAGATATCTGATGGTAGAGGGAAAGAAGCTGTTCCAAAAGTGTTGAGTCTGCCTCCTCAGGCTCCTGTAGCTCCTCCCTGATGGGAGTATTGAGAAGAGGGCATGACCTAGATGATGAAGTTCCTTATTGTTTCCTCTTGAAGATGTCTTTGACGGTGGGAGTCTTGTACCAATGATGGAGCTGGTTGAGTCTACAACCCTCTGCAGCCCCTTGCGATTCTGTGCATTGGAGCTTCCGTACTGGGTGGTGATGCAACCAGAGAATGTTCTCCAACGTACGTACAATGACGTTAAATACAAGGAATGGAATGTTCAGTAACTGCTGCAGGAGCAATCCTTAGCTGAAAACAAAAGAAACCCTATGCAAATATTGATGCTAAGCTCAGTGGTAAAGGCTACTCAATTTGAGTAGATTGGTTTTGCTCAAAATAAAATGAAATTAACAATAATTATACTCATTGTTCCTGGAGGGCATATGTGAAACATTTATTATGAGAATGAATTAACATCCCGCTGATTTCAAAGATAAGAACTGGAGCTTGTGCTAATTTGCTTTTGTGGTAAAATAAGCGAGGTTTTTTTCCAACCTGACTGTTTTAGGAATAGCGAAATCCCAATGGTTCTGTACAACACTAAAACAACATTTTACAAGATGAAGGAGTTTGAAACAAGATGGCTTTGAAAGGTAATTTCTTGAAACATTTCTGTATGAGTAAATTAGACTCACACCTAATATAATGTAAACTTCTCTTGAAATTTATCTGATTATGAAATAGATGGAAGATTTAGTCAAAAAGAATTTTCGTTTACAGAACACTTCCAAAAACTATAATGTCAGACAAAGCTCCCAGAGACGTTGATCTTGCATGCAAAAACCATGATGTTGCTCTGCGGTGAAGATGTATTTTGAACATGTACAGTGCCATTTCACTGCCCACACTTCTTACTAATGGCTCTAGCTCCAGCAAAGGATATGAATGCTTAATGAAGTTAAATAAAAGCATTGGCATTTAATCCTCCAACCCCAGCCATTTAATCCACTTGTTCAGTGGGTGTGAAAGTATAACTGCTTCTTTGGATAAAGAGAGGGTGCATAAGGTTACACAACCACTTTTTCACATTACCATTTCATAAGTGCGGAGTACCTTACAACTAAAGAATGTTTGAATTGTATCATGAAAAATAGACATATTCTTCCACATGTACCTTGATATTGAGAGGAAGTGCTGTTATAAGTATCACAGCCACTGTTGGGTCCTGTCATCTATTCCACAGATCCAACCATCACCTAAGCGAGCACTGGCAATAACAACGTAAGGAGTCTCCAACACCATTCCTTATGACAGTCCCACAAATGTTCTGTTTTTATCTTCACCCAGCCACCATAACACACTTTGAAGTTTGTAAATTCGAGCCATCATTAATACTCATGGGCGAGAGTCACAATGGAAACATATTAGATAGATGTGAAATCATTTAGTGTCAAAGCCAAGATAATCTAAATTTATTATCAAAGTTTGTTCATTTGCTTGTGGGCATTCACTGAAGATGCAAAGAAGTACAACAGAATCAATGAAAAACTACACACAAAGATAGACAAAGAGTCGATGCACGAAAGAAGACATGCTGTGCAAATACAAAATAAACCCAAATAATAATAATAATGCTAAACACCACTAGAATAGTCTGAAAGTTCCTAGGAATTGATAAATGAGCATGCTTGGCTATGCCTGTACCTCAGGTTTTACTAGCTTAAGTTGCGGGAAAAAAACATAATAATTATCATTTTTATAAAAAATAAGTAATAAATGATATTGAGTTGTAGAGTCCTTGAAAATGAGTCCATAAGCTCATGTGGTGTTGAGGTGTGTGAAGCTATCCACACTAGTTCAGGAGCCTGATGGGTGAAGGGTAATAACTTTTCTCGAACCTATGCTGTGGGACCTAAAGCTCCTGTGGTGGGTCTCATCAGCAAGAACCACGAGTCAGCTTACAGAGAGGAGGTGCAGTGGCTAATGGACTGGTGCAGAGCCAACAACCTGTCTCTGAATGTGAACAAAACAAAAGAGATGGTTGTTGACTTCAGGAGGGCACAGAGCAACCACCCCCCCCCCCCTGAACATTGACGGCTCCTCGGTAGAGATTGTTAAGAGCACCAGATTTCTTGGTGTTCACATGGCGGAGAATCTCACCTGGTCCCTCAACACCAGCTCCATAGCAAAGAAAGGCCAGTAGTGTCTCTACTTTTTGCGAAGGCTGAGGAAAGTCCATCTCCCACCCCCCCATCCTCATCACATTCTACAGGGGTTGTATTGAGAGCATCCTGAGCAGCTGCATCTCTGCCTGTTTCGGAAATTGCACCATCTCGGATCACAAGACCCTGCAGTGGATAGTGAGGTCAGCTGAGAAGATCATAGGGGTCTCTCTTACCGCCAACAGGGACATTTACACTACACGCTGCATCCGCAAAGGAAACAGGATTATGAAGGACCCCATGCACCCCTCATACAATCTCTTCTCCCTCCTGCCGTCTGGGAAAAGGCTCAGAAGCATTCCAGCTCTCACGACCAGTTTCTTCCCAATGGTTTCTTCCCCCAAGCTATCAGACTCCTCAATACCCGAAGCCTGGACTGACACCTTGCCCTATTGTCCTGTTTATTATTTATTGTAATGCCTGCGCTGTTTTTGTGCACTTTATGCAGTCCAGTGTAGGTGTGTAGTCTAGTGTAGCTTTCTCTGTGTTGTTTTTTTTTTACTATGTAGTTCAGTCTAGTTTTTGTACTGTGTCATGTAACACCATGGTCCTGGAAAACATTGTCTCATTTTTACTATGTACTGTACCAGCAGTTATGGTTGAAATGACAATAAAACTTGACTTGACTTGACTGTACCTCCTTTCTGATGGCAGCAGTGAGAAGATTACGTGGCCTGTATGGCGGATGCCCTTGACAATAGATGTTGCTTTCTTGTGGCAGCACTCCTTGTAGATGCGCTCAATGGTGGCATGGGGTTTCCAGTCATAGACTCAGCTGTGTCCACTACCTTTTATAGGCTTTTCCATTCACGGCCATCAATGTTTCCATACTAGGCTGTGTTGTAACCAGTCAGGATAGTCTCCGCTCTATACCTATAGAATTTTGTCAAAGTAGACAATTAAATGTTAATTTTTACATTGATATCTTTGTTTTGAAATATTCTTATTTGATGTGGTACATTTGGAATATTTTCTTCATTAAAGCAATTGCTGAATCGTAATTGTTTTTAATATTTAAAATAGTATCATTGTGAATTTTGCAATAATGTAGGTAAGAGCTATTTTATAAATGGAGGATGAGTTATTTAATGGAGTTCAGCTCTTGCCATTTACTGTGGTTAATTACTACATATACGTATACTCGAGACCAATGCAACATAACCATATAACAATTACAGCATGGAAACAGGCCATCTCGGCCCTTCTAGTCCGTGCCAAACACTTACTCTCACCTAGTCCCACCGACCTGCACTCAGCCCATAACCCTCCATACCTATCCAATTTTTGTCTTATATAACGGGTGTCTGTTTGGGGCAAGTATACTCATTACAAATTCGATCCACAACATCTCTCTCCCTTATTTTGCAACCAAGGCTCTTTTACATTGTCAGCTGTGATCACTTACAATCCAATATCTTCTTGTAGCTCTAATGTCCATTCTAATATCTTATTGTATCCTTGTGAACAGAAAAAAAGACATTGCTGTTTTAATTTTAGCATGACTACTAATGCAGGGTCACAAGGATTTATTAAAGTCAAATAATTATTAATCAAGTTGATAAAAAAATAATGAGTAATGGGTAAAGTTGATGAGTAGTTGTGGTGTACACTGAGGCCCAAAAGGCTTTTAATAAAGTGTCACATAACAGACTTCTCAGCAAAGTTAGAGCACATGACATATATGAGATATTGATAGTACAGATATGAATTTGACTGAACAATAGGCAGGAGAGGATTATAGTGAATTATTGTTGCTTTTTAGATTGGCGGAAGGTGAAGATTGGATCAGTGTTAGGACATTGTTTTTATTGATCGATTTTAATGCCATAAACTTGGGGATGCAATCCAATATTTCTAATTTTCAGATGACACAAAACTTTGACAGTATTATGAACCACAAACAGGATAGTGAAAAATTGCAACAGGATATAAACAAGCTGACTGAATCGGTAGAGACAAAGCAGAAGTTTTATTGAGGAGAAGTGTTGATTGGTGTATTTTGTTAGAAAGAATGTAGAGATGCAACAAAGGATATTGATTCCAAATGCAGAGGAATCTGTGGGTATGAGTGCACAGCCCTCTGAAAGTCGCAGTTGAGAAACTAGCTATAAGGCAGACGCAATTCTGCGAGTAAAAGCAGGAAAGACACGTTGAACATTTATAAAACATTAATAACATTAGTCGGATCTTAATTCAAGTATTGTGTTCCTTCCTTATCCAGAGTGTTTAGTGAAGATCTGTTAGAAGGGTTCGTGGGATGAGAAACTACAGTCACAAGGACAGATGGAGAAAACTGGGGCTGCCTTCTTTGGAAAAAAAAGGCTCTACAGGTAGATGGGATAGAAGCAGATGAAGGGTCTATACAGAGTCGTGAGTGGGAGATTGTTCCTGATGGCGGAGGTCGCTGGCATAAAAGGGAAGAAAATTAATTATGACCTGAGGTTGAATCTGGAACTTGTTACTATAGATGTGCTGGTAACCAGTTTATTGTGGCATTCAAAGGGGAATTAGACAAATACAAATGAGGAAAGTATGAAAAGGGCTGGTAAAGGGTCTGGGGGATGGATTACTCAGGTATAAATCTGGCACAAACACAACAAACCTCCTTCAGTAGTGTATTCCTTCTGTGCTAAGAGGAGCCAATGTAGTGTTAAATTGACCCTGGGAGGTTTAAAATGAACAACTGAGGTAATTGTTCTTCTAATCTTTGAACTTTGTTTCTCCTAACTGTTGATCTGATCTAGTAATGACAATCCTGTTAATGATGCCGAGTTTGGTTCTCTCCGAACAGAACCATTTTCTCTACTACCCTTGGCTGTTTATCATTTTAAACACCTCAGTTTACTCTTTGTACCATCACTCTTGAAATGTATAACTCCTTGTTTTTAATAATTAAGCTATAAAGGCTTAAAAAAGATGTTTCTTTTTCTAGAAATGGTTTCACTTATAATTTCTCAATCCTAAGACCTTGCTTAAACAGTTAAAGTAATTGAGTCATGCTGCACTCAATTACTTAAAGTGTTTAAATGCACTACATGGAAACAAATTATTTGTCCCACCAGTTCCAAGCCATCAGACCCCCAGTTATCCCCAGAATGCCATCTGCTCCCACAGCCTTGCAACTACCCACTTGTTGGAAACACCTACATCAGTTATAGGTCTTCTCAGGGGATCAGTGTTGGCAATATCAAATTGAGCGTTAAAAAAAACTGAGCTCATCTGGGAGAGCGGCAATGATATTGGATTTAGCTTTGAAGCTTGCGATGGTGTGCAGACCTGACCATGAGCTGCGTGTATTGTTGGTGGAATGTTGAGGCTGAATCTTGTCCTGTATTGTTGTTTCGCTGCCTTGATGACTTGGTGCAGATCGTAGCTACATTTCTTGAGTTCCTGCTGATTACCGGCAACGTAAACTCTGTGTCACGCGGTAAGCACGGCTTACACAGAACTGTTGATCCAAGGTTTCTGGTTTGGGCAGACCCTGACCGACTTCTGAGGCACAACATCCTTGATGCACTTCCGGATGAAACTCATGACCCCTTCCGTGAAGTCAGAGACATCCTCATCATGGAAGACATCCCAGTCTATGTCATCAGGACAGTCCAGTAGCATGGTGCCGACTGGTTGGACCAACAGTGGACAGTTCTAACTATGGCCGCCTCTTGTTTCAGCTTCTACCTGTACTCTGGCAGCAGCAAGATGGAGGCGTCATCTGGCTTTCCAAATGGTGGGCAAAGGAGTGCTTTGTAAGTGTTGTGGAAGGGAGAGTAGAAGTGGTTGAGTATTCCATTTCTTCGTGTGCTCACCTGGATGTGCTGAAAAATCTTTGAAGAGACTTTAGTTAGCAATGCTCTATTAAAGTCACCAGTGACGATGAAGATAACCTCTGAAAGCGTAGCCTCCACTGTACTGTGGCTGTTGGCACTTCTGTATTCACCTACCTTCCCCCAGAAAGAACAGAGACAGAGCTTCCCTCATTCTTACCTTTCACCTTCCTGCCCTATGCATCCACCACATTGTTCTGGGACATTTCCACCAGCTGCGAAGCAACTCCCCCACCAGCCACATCTTTTCCTCCCCACACTACTGCGCCCCTTTCATTTTGCTGCAGGACCACCATCGCCATAACTCCCTGAATGGTTCATGCTTTCTCCACGACCTCTCTCTGACTTTCCCCAACAAATATAAGAGGAGCAACTCCTGACCCTATACCCCTCCATCACCACCATTGAAATACCTTCCAGATGGAGCAAAGATTGATTTGTATCTCCTCTAACCTTGACCGTTGCATTTGATGCTTTTCAAGTGATTGGTAAGAGCAAGTTCAGAATCCAACTTGAGATTTCAAGAAATTTGGTATTCTTAGTGATTAAAAAGACTTCAGTCTACAAAGGAAATTTAATAATGATGAATATTAGAGATAGTAGAAGAACTAGAGATATTGATTCAGGTTTTACTTACTTATTTCTTCAACAAAACCATTTTCTTTCAGATCATAGTGAATAACTTTTGTTTTCTGTCTGTCCTCCACCTGTACTCCTGGTCTTCGTCACCACCACTGACCAATGGAGCTTACAGATGAATGGATTGGTCATTTGTCTGCATGAAGGTTATCTGTAGCCTTCTTAAAGCAACATGAATGGAGTTGGAAAATTTGCATGTTTGGAACCTATCTGTAGAAAATAAAATATTTTTCCAGATAGATATTCTAAGGTATTTGATTTTTATTTTTTTTTATCGATTAAAGGCAAAAGTCAGCTCAAATCACTGGGAAGTAATATTTTGGTACTTCTGCTAATGATTAGTTTTGTTTACAAAATTTTGTGTTATTAACTTAATCTAACAAAGTGCTGTGGTGGGATTTCATTGTTTGTTAGTCCAGACCAGTGGGTTCGGTGCGTTAAGCGTTGTACTCTCATTGATATTTTCTAATATTGATAATCTCTCTGGTTTTCTGGTCTCTGACACAATGAACTCCTTTTCTGCATATATAGTTAACAAATGCCATCAGACTGAACGAGCAGACGCCTTGCCTGACCTACATAAGAAAAAGCCAATATAAGTAGTTGTTCTCCAGAGTTTATTAGGAATAACATCAGTCTCTTTAAATCAGTTGCTTCAGGAGTCTGCAGAGCTTTGGATGTTACTGAGGACCCTAACAAATTTCTACAGATCTTGGATGCATCACAGGATCAGAAAAGGGTGCAGCGATTGGTAAACACAGTCAGCTCCATCATGGGCACTAGCCTCGCCACCATCAAGGATATCTTCAAAAGGTGATTCTTCTAAAAAGCAGTAGTCATCATCAAGGACTCCTACCACCCAGGTCATGTCCTTTTCTTATTACTACTGTCAGAGAGGATGTACAGGAACCTAAAGACACACACTCAACATTTCAGGAACAGCTTCTTCTCCACCATCAGATTTCTGAACAGCCTATGAACCCACAACACTACTTTGCGATTATCCTCCCTTTTTGCCGTACTTATACAATTCTTGAAATATATATTTCTTGTTGTAATTTATAGTATATTTCATGTACTGCACTGTACTGCTGTGGCAAAACAACAAACTTCACAACTTAGAGTATGTCAGTGATAATAAGCGTGATTCTGATTCTGCTGTCAGTTTCTTTTGACGTTGCATTGTTATGTCTTTTCCTAGACTTACAGGACATCCTTGCCTTTTCTATTGCTTTTCGTATTTCAAGTTCTGTTTCTCTTTGCATTTTCCTCTATTTAGATAATCTCTCTTCTCCTTTCAACATGTTCTATTCACATTAAAATGGCAATTTATCTCTCTCTTATCTTCCTCATGTTTATAAACTATCACCTACTCATTATCCTGCCTGACACCATGTACTTTGATCTCTTGCTTTCAGAAAATATGATTACTTTGATCTAACAACAACACCACACACAAAATGCTGGTGGAATGCAGCAGGTCAGGCAGCATCTATAGGAAGAAGCGCTGTCGACGTTTCGGGCCGAGGCCCTTCGTCAGGACTTTGATCTACTTCAGTTTAAAAAATTCTGACAAGGTCTAGAGATCTTTTTTTAACTCACTACAATGCAAGGTGAAGTTTAGGAGATCTACTCATTTCTGCCTTTTTGCCATAATGCTTGTTGATTACAACTTCAGATTTAATTTGAATATATTAGCATATTATTGATAAATATAATTTTCATACCATTAAGCGCAGAATAATTGCCTGGAATTGCAAATGCCAATCAATTGATTATAAATCATTTCACCAAGGGAAATCTCCATGGTAACAATAAGGAAACTAGCGTGAAGCAATTCACAGTGAAGGAGATTACCTTGGATTTACCTGCCATAACAATTCTAAAGGAGCAAACAATTTACAAATTAGGTTTGTGGTTATGCGATCAAATTTTACAATAATGTGCATAATCCAGCAACAGGAAAAGATGCTGGAGCTTTCATTTTGACAATTAAGAAAGGTCCTAATGCTCCATTTGGGTAGGTGTACACCTGTATGATCTCACTAAGTAATCTCTGTTGTGGTGATGAGTGAGGACACACCACTGTTTGCATACATTGTCTCCATGTGTGATGTAGCATATGAAACAGTTTATAGAAGAAATTCTCCAACTTTAATGCAGGCTCCTTTATTTTGTTTTAAATAAAGGGTCATTTCTCTTTTGTATGAAGTATGGATAGCACTGATAATTAAAGAGGAATCAATACATTTTGCTTCCTTGAGCTTTCAATTAAAGGAGAGGGAGACAAATTCTGTTCTGGAGCTTCCATAACATTGCAAATACTGAAGTGTGCTGCTAACTGTGACACAGGGCACATGCCTGGATTAATGAGAAGGCTAAGAAGTTCTAGGCAATGATATCTCTGCAAGCAGAGTCCAGGCAGCCAAACAGTGATCATTTCCTTTGAAAACCTTAATCTCTGAGTACTTTACTTACTGATTAGCTGCTCCTTGCAGGGGAAAAAAAACCGAAAGTTGGAAGAACTCAGGAGTCCAAGAACCAATTGTGGATGCAACAGGTGTAAGTCTGTTTGGATTCCAGAATTTTGGTCCATATTCTAATATCTACAGTCTCTTTTGTCTTTTGATCCAAGAAGACTCAAAAAGGAATAGGTCTTCTTGATGAGATTCACCTTCCTTTCTTCTTTTGGCCTCCTCTGAAGGAGGATGTGCCTGAGGGCTATTTTTCCAGGCTCACTCAGCTTCAGGACCTAGTTTGATGTAACAATGGATTTTGTTATGATTTTAAAATGTCAGGAGCACTTCCTCTGCTCTTAGACCCTCCAAAACACTTGCAAGCACACGATTCCTTTAAATAAAGCAAACATATTAGAAATATTCAACACATCAGCCAGTACTTCTGGGGAAAGAAAAAATTAACCTTTCAAAAATGAGTACTTTCATACATTTCTATATTATTTTGGATTCTGATTACCTGCTGTGTTTTGCATTTGGATCCCTTTAAACTGGAAATGTTCCGGGACAACTTCCTGTTGCTCAGACATGACTCGGCCCATACCACATGTAACTTAGATGTGCACAGTGCGATTCAACAGGACAGGCTCCATATGTGCATTGCAAGATAATTGATATCTTTTTGTTTGCCTTCCAGTTACTGTGTGCTTGTGGTATGCAACAAATTGCACAATTGAATTTTACAACAAGCGCATTTTGAGTTTTAACACACTCTTGAGTGCTTCTGATTGATCTTATGCCCCTGTTATGACCTTAATACATGAAAATCATATGCCTAATATAAAAAATAATGTGCAGAAATATATATACCAGTACACTTCTTTGGAAATTCCATAAAGAACCACATTTGAACCCTTTTCACACATGTGCCTCTAAGGTAAGTTGCCTCTAACTTATTTGGCCACTCAGAGGTGAGCTGGAAGTCTCTGATCTCCTATGCCACCAATGTGCCCTTACTATGTGTAACAAAGGTATTTTCTGATTCAGCAGCAAGAGGTATCCACCAACAGATGAGGCACTGTGCATGCACTCTCTCTCTCCCTCTCTCCATCTCTTCTCTCTCTCTCTCTCTCTCTCTCTTCTCTCTCTCTCTCTCTCCCCCCCACCGCCCCTGTCCTCGTCTCTATCTCTAGTTCAAACAAATTGTCCTTTTTTATAAACTTCAAGACCCTTTTACGTGAACATCGTTTAGTTCTAGGCAGAATCTGCACCTGCAGAACCATCTTTTTCTTCACAGACAAACATGCTTTCAGCAATTATCCACTCTCAGGGTTGTAGACTGGTGCTCACACTAAATTTTCAGACATTGCTGTGGACTAGTTCCCTAAGTACTGCTCCAAGTTTGCTGATGGGCTGAATCAAAGGTGATGATGAATCAGTATATAGGAGGAAGAATGAAAACCTGACTGAGTGGTGCCAAAACAACAAACTCAATGTCAACCTCAACCCAGTTGGCTATTGTTGGCTACAGGAGGAGGAAACCAGAGGTCCATGAACCAGTCCTCATTGGAGGATCAGCAACTTCAAATTCCTCGGAGTTATCATTTCGGAGGGCCTTCCTGGGCTCGGCACATAAGTGAAATTATGAAGAAAGCACAGCAGTGTCTTTACTTCCTTTTGCAAAGATTCGACATGACATCTAAATGTTTAACAAATCTCTATAGATGTGGGGTGGAGAGAATATAATGACTGGCTGCATCACAGCCTGGTATGGAAAGGCCAATGCCCTTGAATGGAAAATCCCACAAAAAGTAGTTGAGCAGCTCTTTAAGCCTTGTTAGCCAGAAGGATATTATCAGTATGCAAGATGATTGCTTTTTGCAATTGATTGTGGAAATCCAAGTATTGTCTTTATTTTTGAAAGCAAATATCTTCCTTTACTTGAAGTTTACTTGGTTGCTAAATAAAGTTAGTATTGCCACTCAGCATATTTCTCATCCTTTTTTAGAACAGCCTGTCACTGGAAAATTGGGCAACTCATGTAACTTTTCATGGTATGATAAAAATTATGGAGGTCCTTTGAAGATGTTGCCTGTTACTTCTTGAATAACACATGTAAACCCAGAAGCAGATTTTCACCAGCTTTTCACTCTCTTTCAACTACAGTACTTGGCCACTGATTGGAGACAAAAATTACAGGTTCAGAATGGACCACAGTATTTCACCAGATTTCTGCTCCTGTGGAGCACTTAATTCCATATTTTAAAAACAATGATAAAACTACTTCAAAAAGTAAAAAAAATTGTTTCTTCTTCCAGGAAAAAAATACACTGCAATGCAAACTTTCCAATGAATGATTGTACAGTAAATATGAGAAGATACTGTTTAAAAACTTGAGAATATGTTTATAAAATTCAGGACTTCCGGAGACCAGTTATAACATATTCCATACTAAAGCTTAGAAGCTTGAGAAAAAGTTCTGCACCATGCTACAAGATTTTCAATTCTGAGATGCAAGGACTATTCAGGCATAAACATAATTATCTTCATATCCCTTATGTATAAGTAATTTTCCCTCAGGCTTCCCTTACATTTACGCCTCAAGGCCAAATGACTATTTGCTGGCTTTTTGCCAACAATTCCTGATATTTGTGTTTTATATTCATGGCCTTGAATCACAAGAGAAATTCTCTTTTTCATGCCCTATAGATTTTCAACAATAAGAACTAATGGTGCTTTGTAAAATATTTCTGAAATCTATCTGGTTCATCAGATTAAATCAGTTGAGGGAAGCCTGATACCCCTTATCAAGAACTCTGCTAATAGACAACAGTCAGTATGTGCTAATTTCAGTTAAGTGAGTGTTCTTTGAAGAGATAGCACTAAAGACGGAATGTGATACATCTTATGCATGTAGATCTTCTAAAGGAGAAAGAAGAGGTTCTAGGAAGACTTGTTGATAAAGTTTTCTCAGATTTAATTTCATCAGCTATATATATGCTAAACAGAATATTATAGCAACAATACGAAATTGGTGTTAGAACTAAAAGCAAAAAAAAAATTACAGATATTTCTGTAACAGTGGGAAATCAAACAACTATTTGAAGTTGTAAAAAGCCCAGCAAAAGCAATAATAAATATGTTTGTGAGAAGGATTGAGTAATGGAGGCAGAGAAGGATGAGGGAATTACAAAGTGTAAGATAGCTCTAAACAACAGTGTAGATCATTTGAAAAAGTCAATATCTGTTTATGTTCATGCATAGGAATTGGGCATTTCTGCCAAGGCCAACTTTTGATGAATGACAGAGAAAACTGCTGGCTAGATGTAGTGTGCATCTCAATACATTCTGTAATTCCACTAGCTATGCAGTACAGTATTGAAATACAAAATGCACAGGAAATTGCAGGGGTGCATTTGACCACTTCTGAGCTTATCATTAATGGTCAGGCAATTATTCTGAGCCAAGACATTATATCTGGTCTCTGAACTTTGCACCAGCTGTAATTGGTTTTTCTAATGCAGCCCCATTTATTTGACTGGAATCACTGATCATCATTAATAAGGTAAGTGAAGGAAAGTAGCTTGAATTTATTATTTTGGCTTTGGTTAAATTAATTTTAATGGGGTTAAGTAAATTACAACAGTTAAAAGTGAATAAGTGGATCAATTATTTTCATTTAAGTAATTGCTAATAGTTTGTAATGGTCTTGTTTAACAGCAATTTCTAAATGTACACTGTCAGAAGTCTTCAGGATGGTCCAAGGACAGGCCTTGATTTTTATCACCTAAGGTCTAGTCACGATCTTCAATCCACTCTACCTTGTGAAATGTCTACAACTGTAAAAATGGCAGGACATTAGAAGCCACACAGACAGGAAGCAACCAGTGTGATCCATTCCACTGCTTATTCCTGGAGACGATTTAATGAAATAACGCCTTGAATGATTGAGAACCTGTGCTGCAGTTACTCCATAGGGTGGCCATTCTGAAAGTATATTCTAAACTTTGAGATATTTTATGTATTTAATTTTGTAATGTGACACAAAATGGAACCATTTTAATCCCATAGTGCTTTGTCATAAGTTAACTGTGTACATGTTCAGAGGCATGTAAAGTCCTGATCATTGTTCATGTGTAACTAAGGGGAGGTTGTTATGCTGCTGGCCTTGAGAAGTGCAGCAATACTGAAGCAGAAGAGATGGTCTTGCAGAATAGATAACAACCAAAGCATAGCCTGAAAACTTGTATAAAGATGAACTTTGTAAGCTGTAAATCGGAAACAGCCTCCATCCATGAAGAGTGGAGGTATTTCTCATTGCTAGCAGTGAACATGCCTCAGTTTTTTTGGTTCTAGCAAAAGACCTAGCAAAAGGTACATGACACTTTGTAAGATACTCCCAAGTCAGGTGCTGTGTGACTAGAAGGGGGAAAACTGGGTTGGGGTATTTCCATGTGCCTGCAAGCCCTGCCCAGTCCATGTGATGGGGATTGTGGATTTGGTTAGGTCTTGTACTGAGCTTGTATAGTGTCTTCAGGCTGATACAGTCAGCCTATGGATCAGCATTAAAGGCAAATCAAGAATATGGTGCTGATCAAACAATTCGCCTTTTCCTGGAAGGAGTTGTGTTGTTGGCACTGTACTTATTCAGATAAATGGGAAGTTTCCCTTTGCTCAGATCCCTGTCTTATGAATAGTGGAAAGGTTTGGAGAATGGGCTGATAAGCATTCATTTACTGGTTTTCTTTTGTCATCATAATGTTTTTTAGGCTGGTCTTTGTTTCCTCTTAGTAGTGACCCTTTGGAATGAAAAAGGATCTAGTGCTTTCTGGGCATATATGACAAAAACACTCTCCTCGGGCTTCCAGCTGAGTACAGCTACCAATTTTAACTGATGTTTCAATGATAAACTCTGCCATCTTCATCAGGGATGATATCTGGGCATGTCTAGTCTGGTGGTATTTATACCCCCATTGTCTATCTGTCCCGATTAGTTAGTCTTCATCCAATTAGTTTCATGCTCTCCCACCTTGTTTACAATCAAATTCCAATTCTTACTTAGAGGAGACCTTCATCTTTGTTAAAATTCTTTTTCTCTATGTGTCTCATCTGGTTGACATTCGCTGCTCCACATTCACAGGGAATCCTGTACAAAGTGTGATTTGAGCTTCCTTATTCACTTTGTGGGTGCTATTAATCCAATATTTCTTGGGATCCTGGTGATCCTTCCAGAAACCATGAAATAAAACTGGAGGAAAAGAATTTCAACAAAGGTGAAGGTCTTGTTCTGTAAGAACTGGATTTCAATTGTAAACAAGGTGGGACAGTGCAAGCCTAATGGGATGAGGACTAACCAATCAGGAGGAATGGACAATGGTGGCATGAATATCACTGGACTAATCATGCCCAGACATCATCCCTGATAAAGATGGCAGAGAATGTCATCAAAATGTCGGTTAAAATCAATACTTGTACCCTGGCTGGAATTCTGAGATGTTTATTCACTTTTGGGAATATACAGTGATGGTTCAGAGTTCCCACTGTCACTTCCCCTCAGGAATGAGCTCAATGGTCTCATAATAAATCAATGTAGTTTGGAGCGGAGTGATCCTGGTGCATTTCTTTCTGATTGCTGATGAGTAGTCAGTGACTGGCTGCCAGTTGATAGTAATTTTGATTGTATCTTCTTTTACTTTGTTGATGATTAGTGTGATAAGTGGTTGAATTGGACTTGTCCATTTATTTAGCAGAATATTGCTGGTTAGTTTTCTACATTGTCTGTAGAAGTTAGTATTGTGGGTTTATTGGAATGGAGGCACAGTCTTCAGGTACAGATAGTAAGTTGTAGAAGCTAAACAATTTGTCTTACCAGTGCATTCAGGCATGTCCTAATATCATATGGAATGAATACAACTGGCTAGAGTGGGTTTTGTAAAAGGGAAGTGTAACTTCCACGATGATCTTGAATGAAAAACTTCCCTTCATTATAGAAGAAAGTTCATTGTTTCAATGTATCCCAAGGGCAGCATGCTAGTGTAGTTCCTCCCACATTCTGAAGACCTACAGGAAAGGGTTAGTGAGTTGTGGCACGCTATGTTAGTTACCAGCAGTGTGGTGACATTCACGAGCTATCCAGCACAATCCTCGCTGAATTGATTTGACACAAACAACACATTTCTCTGGATATTTTCATGTCCATGTGACAAATAACGTTAATTCTTATCTTTTACCTTTATGGAGACTTATGTTACATGACTTATTAATAGTCATGTAATGAAGTCATATTTATTTTATGCTATTTTGATGACCGATTCATGTTTGGCCTCATGCACTTAGAGCAATAGAGCACAGTAGTGTGAAACAAATTCTGCACTGACCATCAAGTGCCAGTTTTTACACTAGTCCTACTCTAAACTATTTTATCTCCTGACTCCTCCCAACGTTATAGACAATTTACAACAGCCAATTAACTCACCAACAAGCACATCATTGGGATGTGAGAGGGAACCAGAGAGAAACCCTGGTGGTCACAGGAAAATGTGCAAACTGCACACAGACAGCACCTGAGGTTGGGATTGAACCCAGTCTGCTGGAGCCCAAGGCAGTAGTTTTACCACTTATAGCACTGTGAAGTCCATTGGCCTTATGAAAGTGCGTGGCATGGAAGACCGGTACTCAACGCTGGCAATAAGGGTAGGGAATGACTGAGGTACAGTAGATTTCTGACTCTACAACTTATAAACTCACTATCAATCCCATTAGTTCTCAGTAGCGTTTATTTATATTTTTAGAATTTTAATATTTTCACAATTTTTTATTGTTTGCCCATTTGATGTTTGAGAGTCTTTGTTATATATGGTCTTTCAAAATTCTATTGTATGACTTTATTTTCCTGTAAATGTCAGCAGAAAATGAAACTCGGGATAATATAAGTACAGTATATGTACTTGGATAATAAATTTACTTTGAACTTTGACCTTTGAATGTAATCCAGTTGATACCTTTGATTTGGGAATGGAGGCTTCTAGATTTCTAATTTCACACACAATTTGACAATAATTTTTCATCTTTGCATGTGTGCAGTGCCAAGGAATTACCTGACTATAACATACCCTGGAGTCAAGCACCACCCTTCCACCTGCCAAAAGCAGAACTTCCAGGTCACTAAACATTTTAATTCCTATTGCCATTCCCACTCCGACATGAGGCCGCACTCAGAATGGAGGAGCTACCTCTTATATTTGGTCTAGGTAGCCTTCAACTTGATAGCATGAAAATTGATTTCTCCTTCCGGGGAGGAAAAAATTCCCTCTCCTCCCCTCTTCTATTCCCCACTCTGGCCTCTTACCTCTTCTCACCTGCCTATCACCTCCCCTTTGGTACCCTCCTCTTTCCCCTTCTCCTGTGGTCCACTCTCCCCTCCTATCAGATTCTTTCTTCTCCAGCTCTTTACCTTTCCTACCCACCTGACTTCACCTATCACCTCCTAGCTATCCCCCTCCCCCTACCTGTTATTCCTTATGTCTTCTCCCCTCCTCTCTAGTCCTGATGGAGGGTCTCGGCCCGAAACATCGACTGTTTATTCATTTCCATTGATGCTGCCTGACCTGCTGAGTTCGTCCAGCATTTTGTGTGTGTTGCTTTGGATTTTCAGCATCTGCAGAATTTCTCGTGTTTCTCGTGTATGACTATAATCCATCCTACGTTTGAAATGAACTATGACCATAACAGGAGATGTTAGCAATAAGTAACATTCCACAAAATGCTCGTGGACAGTGGGATATGTTTCCTTGCTGCAACAGGCTCACACCAGCTGATAGTTCATGGCACAAATCTCCAAGACAAGCACTGCAGCCCGTATCAGCGTGGAAAGGAAAACACTGGATGTTATACATGGTATGGAGACAAATTCCAGGAAGGAGTTGTAGGCTGTTGTGAGTGAAGGGGAACTTTGAAGGTATGAGACGTGAATTAGCTAAGATAGACTAGTAAATGATACTTAAAGTGTTGACGGTGGATTTGCGATGGCAAGCATTTAAAGATCGCATGGATGAACTACAACAATTGTTCATCCCAGTTTGGCAAAAGAATAGACCAGGGAAGGTAGTGCACCCATGGCTGACAAGGGAAATTAGGGATAGTATCAATTCCAAAGAAGAAACTTACAAATTAGCCAGAAAAAGCGGAACACCTGGGGACTGGGAGAAATTCAGAGTCCAGCAAAGAAGGACAAAGGGCTTAATTAGGAAAGGGAAAAAAGATTATGAGAGAAAGCTGGCAGGGAACATAAAAACTGACTGTAAAAGCTTTTATAGATATTTGAAAAAAAGAAGAGTGGTTAAGACAAATGTAGGTCCCTTACAGTCAGAAACAGGTGAATTGATCATGGGGAACAAGGACAAGGCAGACCAATTGAATAACTACTTTGGTTCTGTCTTCACTAAGGAGGACATAAATAATCTTCTGGGAATAGTAAGGGACCGAGGGTCTAGTGAGATGGAGGAACTGAGGGAAATACATGTTAGTAGGGAAGTGGTGTTAGGTAAATTGAAGGGATTAAAGGCAGATAAATCCCCAGGGCCAGATGGTCTGCATCCCAGAGTGCTTAAGGAAGTAGCCCAAGAAATAGTGGATGCATTAGTGATAATTTTTCAAAACTCTTTAGATTCTGGATTAGTTCCTGAGGATTGGAGGGTGGCTAATGTAACCCCACTTTTTAAAAAAGGAGGGAGAGAAACCGGGGAATTATAGACCGGTTAGCCTGACATCGGTGGTGGGGAAAATGCTAGAGTTGGTTATCAAAGATGTGAGAACAGCACATTTGGAAAGAGGTGAAATCATTGGACAAAGTCAGCATGGATTTGTGAAAGGAAAATCATGTGTGACGAATCTTACAGAATTTTTTGAGGATGTAACTAGTAGAGCGGATAGGGGAGAACCAGTGGATGTGGTATATTTGGATTTTCAAAAGACTTTTGACAAGGTCCCACACAGGAGATTAGTGTGCAAACTTAAAGCACACGGTATTGGGGGTATGGTATTGATGTGGATAGAGAATTGGCTGGCAGATAGGAAGCAAAGAGTGGGAATAAACAAGGGAATTAAATGCAGCATCTCCAAGTTTGCAGATGACACAAAGTTGGGTGGCACTGTTAGCTATGAGGAGGATGCTAAGAGGATGCAGGGTGACTTGGATAGGTTAGGTGAGTGGGCAAATTCATGGCAGATGCAATTTAATGTGGATACATGTGAGGTTATCCACTTTGGTGACAAAACAGGAAAACAGATTATTATCTGAATGGTGGCCGATTAAGAAAAGGGGAGATGCAACGAGACCTGGGTGTCATTGTACACCAGTCATTGAAGGTGGACATGCAGGTACAGCAGGCGGTGAAAAAGGCGAATGGTATGTTGGCATTCATAGCAAGAGGATTCAAGTACAGGAGCAGGGAGGTTCTACTGCAGCTGTACAAGGCCTTGGTGAGACGGCACCTGGAGTATTGTGTGCAGTTTTGGCCCCCTAATCTGAGGAAGGACATTCTTGCCATAGAAGGAGTACAGAGAAGGTTCACCTGATTGATTCCTGGGATGGCAGGACTTTCATATGAAGAAAGACTGGATCGACTAGGCTTATACTCACTGGAATTTCGAAGATTGAAGGGGGATCTTATTGAATCGTATAAAATTCTAAGGGGATTGGACAGGCTAGATGCAGGAAGATTGTTTCTGATGTTGGGGAAGTCCAGAACAAGGGGTCACAGTTTAAGGATAAAGGGGAAGCCTTTTAGGACCGAGATGAGGAAAAACTTCTTCTAACAGAGAGTGATGAATTTGTGGAATTCTCTGCCACAGGAAACAATTGAGGCCAATTCATTGATTATATTTAAGAGGGAGTTAGATATGGCCCTTGTGGCTAAAGGGATCAGGGGGTATGGAGAGAAAGCAGGTACAGTTGGATGATCAGGCATGATCATACTGAATAGTGGTGCAGTCTTGAAGATGCCAAATGGCCTACTCCTGCACCTATTTTCTATGTTTCTATGTTTCTATTGCTAACCAGCCATCACAAGCTAAGCTTTGAACAGGTTTGGCTAAAGCTGGACTGTGTGGGAACAGCTTTAATTAGTATTATACAAAAATTTGCACAAATTCACTATCAGTGGATTCTTAACAAATGTGGCTCGGTACAAAGAGTCATGGGGCTTTACAGCACGGATACAGGTCCTTCTGCCCAACCAGAGCATGACCATGAGCTAGTTCCACCAGCTAGTCCCAATTCCCTGTATTCAGCCCATGCTTTGTCAATTCCCAAGACCTTATTCAAGATGCGTACAGTGCATCTTTACAGTATATTGAACTAAGTATAATCATATTTGGAATGTACCCAGTGTAACAGTGAGGCAGCTGCTCTTGAATGACATCAACCTTAAAGATTTCTGTGGAAAGCATTGGGAATTAAGATGGCACGTACCAGAGCAACTCTCATTTAGTCACTGCTTTGTTACAGCAAAAGGTGGACAGAAAGCTGAGTAGAAACACCCTCTGCATTCAGGGAAGCATCTAGGTTCCAGCTAAGTTTCACCATATTCAGCTGCCTGCAGATCAGGTAGCAAGTACTACTTTAGTCTGCTCTTGGAAACGTCCTACTGCTTGGGGATTTGTGTGTCTTTCCAAATCTTTTAATGCTGCTCTGTCTCAGCTCTGATATTACTCTTGTGGACTTTCCTGTCCCACTAAACTGCGTGTTTCTTTGTCTTGGTCTTTAAGATCTCAGCAGAGTTCCCAGGTTCAGCAGATAGCCAGAGCAAGCAGGCAAGATGGCGGTGACCAAGATGGCAGCCCCCATGCCTCACACGCAGCGCTGCCCAACCCCGCTCGTGGTTTAGACTTACAGACCTTGGCGAAATGGCCCTTCTTCCCGCAGCTGGAACAGGTCGCTTCTCAGGCCGGGCAGCATTTTTGGGGGTGCTTTTCAAGTCCTCAGAAGTAACACTGCGTGGGCTTGCAACTGGCAGCAGCTGTGGTCAGGTTCGGGGAGTTCATGGAATCGCGACTGGCAGCGGCGTTGGCGAATTCGCTCATGGGAACCAGCGGCGGCGGGGTCTGAGATGTCTATGGAACCGGCGGGGGACCACGCGGCTGGACAACATCAGCGTTGTGCAGAGCAGCCTCCAGCGTGTCGGCCAGCTCGATCACCGAGCGTAAGGTAAGATCGGTATTTTCCAGCAGCCGCTGGCGCATGTACACTGACCTGATCCCCGTAACGAAGGCATCTCTTACCAGGAGCTCCGAATGCTGCCCCGCCGTGAGAGCTTTGCAGTTGCAAGTTCGCACGAGTGTCTGTAGGGCTCGGAGAAACACGGCACTCGACTCTCCAGCCTGCTGTCGCCGTGTAGCTAAGCGATATCTTGCATAGACGGTGTTCACCGGCCGCAGGTACTGTCTTTTAAGGGCGTCCAGTGCCCCTTTGTAGGTCGGTAGGTCCCTGATAAGGGAGAATACTTTCGGACTTACTCTAGATCAGGCATGGGCAAACTACGGCCCGCGGGCCATATGCGACCCATTAAGCTTTTTAATCCGGCCCGCAGAACTTGATGAAATTATATTAATAAACCTTGTTAACGTTTTTTCCCCGCAATTCTGGCGTTTTCCCAATAGATGACGCATTCTATATACATTGACCTTTGTTGAGGTGCAGCGTATTACTCCACATTTGCGCTTTACTTTGTGACCTTGTGGCGACCCATTTCCTGGCACATCCGAACCGGCTCACAATTAGCCAGCGTTCCGGCTAAGGGAGATAGCCTGTGGGGATTCGCGAGCACAGAGCTCCACATATTGGGGCGCTCTCACTGTTCTGTCATTGTGCGGGTCGTTGTTGAGTTTTGGCACAGGGGACAATTGAATAAGAAGGAGCAGGACAAGTAGACCTGCATCTCCTACCGTTTTTGAAATAAAGACAGTCAGGAGGAGAGTGATGATGATAATATCTTGAAGGATAACAGAATTTTCAGTGCTTTAAAATAATAACTGTTACTATTTAAAAAAAAGCTGTATTTTATTCATTTAATCTTCAGTGTTTTAAAAGACATTTCAATAAATAGCTAAATACCATGGGACTTCAAAGACAGATATTTTGTTGTAATGCATTTGTTCATTTTCAATTGAAATTAAAGCACATGTTTTCTACATATCCCATGATATTTTATTTTCTCTTATGAGGTGTATTACCAAAACACTCGTCCATCTGCTCCTGGTCCGGGCCCCCTGTCAAATTTTAGAACCCTTTGTGGCCCTCAAGTCAAAAAGTTTGCCCATCCCTGCACTAGATAATAATATCTTGTACTTTGTGGCAGGCTCAGTCACTGGAACCTGTTCCAAGTATGATTGGAAGCATGCAAGCCAGAGTTCAAAGGCAAGAGCTGCTTCAGAGTCTTGCGGATCAAGGTCTAATTTTTCCAGACGTAAAATGCTGTCCATGGTTTAAACTTCCAGTCAATAAAATTGATGCACCATCAATAACTCTCCGAGAGGTGAGGCGAGATATCGGCTTTTATTGACTGGAAGAAAGAACAAGCAGCAATTGACCACCACACGATATCCGGGAGACTGAGGGCTGGGCTCAGGCCTCAATCGCCTTTATACCGGGGTCTGTGGGAGGAGCCACAGGAGCAGTCAGCAGGGGGCGTGTCCAGACCGGTATATGTAGTTCACCACAGCTCTGATATTGTTTAGCAGCCTCATGTGTGGCACCTTGTCTAAGGCTTTCCGAAAATCCAAGTAAACAACATCCACTGACTCTCTATTGTCTCTCCTGACTGTTATATTCTCAAAGATTTCCAACAGATTTGTCAGGCAAGATTCTCCCTTTAGGAAATAATGCTGCTTTCAACCTATTTTATCATGTGTCTCCACGTTTCCCTGAACTTCATCCTTAGTAATAGATTGTAACTTTTTTTTTCAATCCTGTCGTTAAGATAACTGGCCTATAATTTCCTGCCTTTTGCCTTCCTCACTTCTTAAAGAGTGGAGTGGACATTTTCAGTTTTCCAGTCCTCAGGAACTATTCCAGAAACTAGTGTTTCTTGAAGGATCACTTCTAATAGACAATAGACAATAGGTGCAGGAGTAGGCCATTCGGCCCTTCTCCATAGCCTCTTCAATTACCTCTTGCAGGGCCCTGAGGTATAGTCCCTCTCGTCCACATGTCATCCATCTTCAGACCTTTCATCTTCCCTTGCAGCTCACTTTTAGCAGCTACGCTGACCTCTGCACCTTGACACTCTTAAAGTTCTGTCATTATGTTGCTGCATTTCACAGTGAAGACTATTGTAAAATACCTACTCAGTTCATCCACCATTTCTTTGTTCCCCATTACTACCTCTCAAGCATCATTTTCCAGTGGTTCAATATCTACTCCATTCAGAGTGGGTAGCGGAGTGAGAGGTAGCAGAGTGTTAGGGCTTTGGCTCAATGGGCTTAGGCAGTAACGAGGCGAGGTAGGTCTACCTGTGTTAATCACAGAAAGGAAGTAGTATGTGTGTGAGACCGGTTTTCTGTGCTCGGTGTCAGATGTGGGAGGTCCTGGAGTCTCCCAGCCTCCTGGACAGCCATATCTGCACCCAGTGTGTTGACCTGCAGGTAGGGAACTGGAGATGGAGCTCACGATGGGCCATTTTTCGATATCCAGAGGACGCGGCCAAGACGACAAGCAGCCTTTGGGGTTCCAAGGCTTTGCAGTCCTGGGGGTGAACCGATTCTATGCCAGTGCCGCCGACTGAAGTGTCGTGGGAGAAAACAGAATATCAGGATCAGCGGATCAGCTGCTGAGGGCTTTGTATTCAGACTGCCCTCTTTCTCTCATTGGTGGGGGAGAGTTTGTTGTCAATTCTCGAATTGGAGAACTCGGAAAAAAGCAATGCGGCGGACTTTAACACTGCAAATCAGTGAGTTGCTTTGTTTATTTCTCCCCTCTCGCAGAGTAGCACCTCTCTGCCCCTTTATTAGGGAAAGAGGGAGAGTCTGCAGTATATTGGAATGTCTGATGAGTGATTAGTGTTTGTTAGACTGCAGATCGTGATCTGTCATGAGCTTTGCTATTGCTTGCTTGGGGGTAAGATTGCTGATACGTTTTGCTGAAGTGAGGGATGGGGAGCTCGATGCTTTGCTGTTGCTTGTGTGTGGGAGGGGGGATTAGGGGTCTTTGGGGTTCTAACGTTTTTACTGTCATTCATCCATTGGGGCACTCTTCTGTTTTCGTGGATGTCTGTGAAGAACAAGAATTTCAGGTTGTATATTGTATACATTCTCTGATATTAAATTGTACTATTGAACTACTTATATATGTAAAAAGTCTTTTGGTATCCTCTTTTACATTACTGGCTAACTATTCTTTTATATTTCATCATTCCTCTCCTTACTGCTTTTTTGTTGCCTTTTAAAATCTTTATAAACCTCTATCTTCTCACTAATTCTTGCTATATTTTATGCTCTCTCTTTTGGTTATATGCCATCAATGACTTTGTTTGTCAGTCACTGTTGAACTCCATAAACTCCAGTCATTGCTGCTCCGCCATCATTCCATATCCTGCTTATAGTTTGGAGGCCTGCATATAACTCCCATCGGGGTCTTCTTTCCTTTACAGTTTCTTAAGGATTTCCACAAGGATTCTACATCTCCTGTTCCTACGTCACTTCCTTCTAAGGGTATAATTTTACTTTCTGAACAACAATGTCACATCACCTGCAATGCCCACCTGCCTGTCCCTTTGCCTGTCCCATGTGTGCCCAGCGGTAATCTTCTTTCGACCACAACTCTGTGATGCTCACAGCATCATACCTACCAACTTCTAACTGTTTTACAGGATCATCTATCTTATTTCATATACTGAGGCACTTCCTTCATAAGTTTATGGAATTGTAATCAGAATCTGGCTTATTATCACTTGCATATATCATGAAATTTGGTGTTTTGCAGCAACAGTATAGTGCAATAGATAAATATTATGCTAAGTTACAATAAGAAATATAAAAATTGAATAAGTAGTGCAAAAAGAGAGGAGAAAGTGAGGTAATGTTTATGGTTCATTCAGAAATTTTATGGCAGAGGAGACAATGCTACTCCTGAAAATTTGAGTTTGCATCATCATGCTCCTGTTTCTCCTTCCTGAAAGTGGCAATAAGGAGAGGGCTTGTCTAGGATGGTGAGGTTCTTTCATGATGGATGTCATCTTCTTGAGGATTTGCCTACTGAAGATGCCCTTGATGGAGGGGAGGCTAATGCCCATGATGGAGAGGGTTGAGCTAGCAATCCTTTACAACTTTTTCTGATCCTGTGCATCAGTGCCTCCATACCAGATGGTGATTCAACCAGTCAAAATGCTCTCCACAATGCAACTGTAGAAATTCGCCAGTCTTTTCTGAGATACTAAATCTCCTCAAGCTCCTAATGAAATACAGCCACTGGCATGCCTTCTTTGTAATTGCATCAGTATGTTTGGTCCAGGGTAGATCTTCAGAGATTCAGGAGCTTGAAGCTTCTCACTCTTTCCATGGCTGACCGCTTGATATAAGGACTTGTGTTCTCCTATTTTCCACTTCCTAAAGTCCACAATCAATTCCTTCATAATTTCACTATTCTATTTCCTTCATACATTTATTCCACAGATAGATAATCATTGAAAATATGCCTGTTGGTATCCTTGCACAAATGTATGAGATCCAGCTCAACAACAAGACATCCAAAATAATTCATCTGAGTTCTTTCAGTGTAAGGTTTGGAAAATTAGCGCAGAAATCTGCAGAGATCTTATTTATGCAGAATGCAATTTAAATGTAAATCTTGTCTGTTTCACCAGCATTGAGAGAACTGCAAGAAAAATGTGCAATCATGCAGAGTTAATATTTACCGAGTCCAGCAGCAATTATCAAATCAAAGTGCCACTTTATTTTTTTGATATAAGGGAACAAATCAGACTTTTCATAATTTACATACTGCTTCAATATGGAGTAGGATACTTCCAGGAAAGGAGTATTATAGATTCAGGTCTCTCAGGGTACTTTTTATATAGGTTACCTAAGTTAATAGCCTATTCTGAGTTATTTACTTAATGCAACATATTGTAATCCTAATGCATTGTATTTTTCATGGTTTAAGATGGTAAGAAAATATTGGTCAACACTTCCAGGCAAATGCTGAGCTATGGGCATTTCTCGGTAGATGCCACCAAATTCAGGAGTCATGCGTGAATCTGAATACCCTGAGCTTGTCAGCCAGCCTTTGATGCTGATTTCTCCAAGTGTCCTCTGATATTAGACTCCTCTTGCAATCAAGTGGCAGAATGCTGTTCCCCAGCTATTCGCTGGGTAATCTACTCCGTCAATTTAAACATAATATGGGGGTGGCATGGTAGTGTAGCAGTTAGTGCATCGCTCTACTGTGCCCTCAACCAGTGCTGCTCTCTGTAAGGAGTATGTACGTACTCCCAGTGACTGTGCGTGTTTCCGTTGGTGCTTCAGTTTCCTCCTACATTCTAAAGACTTACGGGTTAGTAGCTTGATAGGTCACATGGGTGTAATTCGATAGCACGGGCTCATTGGACCAGAAGGACCTGTTACTGTGCTGTATCTCTAAGTGAATAATACAATGGCAGAAAGTCCATCTATTTCAATGGAGGGCAATAGCTGTGAGGAACCAAGGGAAACGTTACACTGCAGGCAATTTTGAATTATTCCTTCACTTTAAATTGTAATTATTTAAGAACAGCTTAAGCATTCTAATATTTTTATATGTTAACATAATTTATAAGATTTTCATTTATTTATAGAGCTTGGTCATTTTTTGGATATTAAGACCATTCACAATCAGGATCAGTTGAGGTCCATGCCTGGTGGGGTGAGATTTTACTGGGTGACAATGGTTTTCCAGCAACATTCTGGGCCGAGCTTCTTTGAGCCAACTCGCAACACTGCACCACATTGTACAAAGCTCCAAAGCCACACAGGGTTTTGTCATTTTGCACAGGTTCAAGCAGCAAAATTGTGAAGTAGTTACCACCATGGGTCAGCAGTGAGCGTGGCTGATTTGCAGCTGTTCTTGGCCGACATGTTAGAATTTAGAGATAGATTTGATAAAAGCACTGTAAGTGTGACTGCACACCAGTTAAAAGAAAGGGCGCCATCTGTTGGCTTGCAGTAGCCTCAGCCTATTTACAACTGCTAATCAGTTGACTGAAGGAGAGTGGTTATTGTATTGGTAGACTAGCAATCAATCCCTGCATACAGAGATTAGGCTCGGCTGGAGATCTGCATAAATTTGTAAACCCGCAGATATGTAACATATAAAGTCTGATCTGTCAAGGCCACAATGACTTTAAATTCAGGACTGTTTAAAACACGGCAAGAGCTGACAATTAGCTGAATGCCCACTGGTATGTATATGCCACCTCTGTGACAGTATGATTGATTAACAGCCAATCCAGATCAGAAGCATCAACTGCAGGGCCACCTCAATATTTAGGGTTCTAAGCATTTTCATTTAGCCCCAGTAAACTCTTTCCTTACCTGAAGCATTGAATGGTTGAAGTATACCATTTTGCATAACTCTGTAGAAGATGAGTTAGAAAACTGGGGCAGCACGGTAGCATAGTTGTTAGCACAGTACTTTACAGCACCAGTGACCTAGGTTCAATTCCCACAACTGTCATTGTATGTTCTCCCTGTGACCGCGTGGATTTCCTCCGGGTGCTCCGGTTTTCTCCCACAGTCCAAAGGTTGGTAGGTTAACTGGTTATTGTAATTGTCCCATGATTAGACTAGGATTAAATTGGAGGACAGCTAGGTGGCATGGCCTATCCTACGCTGTATCCCAACAAATAAATAATGCACTTGACACCTTTGGAAATAATTCTACCTTATAATCATCCACCTATTTCTACTACTTTCTTTTTGCTTCATGGATATACCTGCAGATCATTGAGTCACACGATAGAATAGAAGGAAGCTACATATCCATCAATGCCTAAGCCAGTTACTCAAATACATACACTTTCAATTTGAAAACATTGCATTTGATTCAAGCATCTCTTTGTGCTGTGTTTTTGAGATCATAGCAAATCACCACATAAAGAATGCTTGATCACGTCAACTCTCATTCTTCTGCCAATTATTTTCTCCAAGCAGCTCAGAGATATTTTCTGTCCTTGCTATGTCATCACTTATATAAAAGTTTTTCAGCTTCTCGCGTTCATGGGGCTAAGTTCACTACTTGCCTTTTCCACTCACATCCACCGTGCTTCACATTCTGCAAATAAATAAGAAAAATCGGCGCATCACAAACATGTCGTAGTTCTCATTTTTCAGAATAGGCAGGAGAACATAACTGGCAAGCCACCTCTCCAGAAATATAACAATTGCGTAGTCATTACCAGGCCCGCTCAATGCGAGCCTCACGGGATGTATAAACGACCCTGCTTGAATGAATTGATACACTTGAGCATTGATTTCTTTTGTTTTGAACAAAAATGATGAAAGAAAGCCTGAAAAAATAATGCTTTGATGAGTAAACTAGGAACACTAGCATGTAGTTTAACGAATAATGTCACTCTACTTACTGAGAAAAGACTAATATTTGATCTAATGTAGGATAGGAAGACTCATTGTAAAATTGATTGAGCCATTTCTTGGGTTTTGCAATTATAGACATTCATTTTTATACTCTGTTTCAGTGAATGATATTTTTTTCTGCAAGATCTATAATAGACTGAACATTGTGAATTAGATGATGCTTAAGGAATTCACTGGATATGCTGAGGTTGAGAAAAAAAGTTCACTGTGCTTGCTTTGAACATTTTACCTGATCTTTATATTTTTGTACTTTCAGATATGTAAATTGCTCAATGACTACATATCTTAGTGAATATTCTTGCTAAGATTCTCCCTTACAACAGCCCTAAGGGCTCAACAGAGGGAATCCAGTGGGACTGCTTCAATAGAACAGAACTGTGGAAGTTACTGCAGCAGAAGATCAAACTTTTCATATTTTAGTTTTCTGTTGTGTGTGAATCTAATCACAAGGATGGAGCAGGATAAGCTTACTAATCTGCAGCATTATTAATTCAAGATTTCATTTCATTCAGGGTGAAGGAGAGATTTTGTAATCATTTTTAATGTATACCAAGAATTCATTCTATGGTTTTAATGATTTAGTGCTTATGGTCTTGAACAAGTGAAGTTGGTGAATTTACAAGTCCATGTAGGTGTCTTTAAAGCCTAGTACAGTAATTACAGTCATGATTGAAGTTGTACAGTTACCACAAACGCAAAATAAAAATCTCTGTACTCTTTTTCACACAGCAAGGTTGATTTTCATTGATGAATAATTTGAATAATAATGAATAATGGGCTTTCTTTAATAATAATAAAAATAAAATTAATCATCTGAAATGACTATGTATTAGTTATGATTCAAGATTCTTCCTCTCTGCTACCTGATTCCTAAATGGGCATTGAACCCATGAACACTACATCACTACTTTTTTATTTCTGTTTTTCTTTTTGCATTACCTATTTTAACTTAACTATTTAATAGACATAGATATACTTACTGTAATTCCGTTTTTTTTCTCTATAGTTATTTCACTGTACTGCTGCCACAAAGTTAACAAATTTCATGACATATGCCGGTGATGTTAAACCTGATTCTGATTCCGAAGACTCAAATTTATTTATCACGCGTTCATTGGAACATACCATGAAATGCGTTGTTTGCAAAAACAACCAAAGCACATCTTCAACATCTCCCTGAGTAGTGTCACCATTCCAATGTGCTTCAAGGCTGACACCATCGTCCCCGTGCCAAAGAAGTCTTCAGTGTCCTGCCTAAATGACTACCGTCCTGCTGCACTTACATCCATCATCATGAAGTGTTTCGAGAGGCTCATCATGAGGCATATCAAGACCCTGCTGCCCCCCTCACTGGACCCCCTGCAGTTTGCGTACCGTCCCAACCGCTCAACAGATGACGCCATTGCCACCACCCTCCACCTGGCCCTATCTCACCTGAACAAAAAAGACACATATGTTTGGATACTGTTCATAGACTTCAGTTCAGCATGCAACACAATCATCCTCAGAAACTGATTGGAAAGCTGAGCCTACTGGGCTTGAACATCTCCCTCTGCAACTGGATCCTAGACTTCCTGTCTGGGAGACTTCAGTCAGTCTGGATCAGGAGCAGCATCTCCAACACCATCACACCGAGCACGGGGGCCTCCCAGAACTGTGTGCTCAGTCCTCTGCTGTTCACTCTACTGACCCACGACTGCGCTGCCACACACAGCTCGAATCACGTCATCAAGTTCGCCGATGACACGACTGTGGTGGGTCTCATCAGCAAGAACGACGAGTCAGCTTACAGAGAGGAGGTACAGCGGCTAACGGACTCGTGCAGAGCCAACAACCTGTCTCTGAATGTGAACAAAACAAAAGAGATGGTTGTTGACTTCAGGAGGGTACAGAGCGCTGAACAACGATGGCTCCTCGGTAGAGATCGTAAAGAGCACAAAATTTCTTGGTGTCCACCTGACAGAGAATCTCACCTGGTCCCTCAACACCAGCTCCATAGCAAAGAAAGTCCAGCAGTGTCTCTACTTTCTGCAAAGGCTGAGCAAAGTCCATCTCCCACACACCCCCCCCCCCCATCCTCATCACATTCTACAGGGGTTGTATTGAGAGCATCCTGAGCAGCTGCATCACTGGCTGGTTTAGAAATTGCACCATCTCGGATTGCAAGACCCTGCAGCAGATAGTGAGGTCAGCTGAGAAGATCATTGGGGTCTCTCTCCCCGCCATCATGGACATTTATGCTACACGCTGCATCTGCAAAGGAAACAGCATTATGAAGGACCCCATGCACCCCTCATACAATCTCTTCTCCCTCCTGCCATCTAGGAAAAGGCTCCAAAGCATTTGGGCTCTCAGGACCAGACTATGTAACAGTTTCTTCCCCTAAGCTATCAGACTCCTCAATACCCAGAGCCTGGACTGACACCTTGCCCTATTGTCCTGGTTATTATTTATTGTAATGCCTGCACTGTTTTTGTGCACTTTATGCAGTCCAGTGTAGGTCTGTAGTCTAGTGTAGCTTTCTCTGTGTTGTTTTTTTCTACGTAGTTCAGTCTAATTTTTTGTACTGTGTTATGTAACACCATGGTCCAGAAAAACATTGTCTCGTTTCTACTGTGTACTGTACCAGCAGTTATGGTCAAAATGACAATAAAAGTGACTTGACTTGACAAGCAACAAAACAACAGCAGATGAAGTTCTGTTCCTCCCTACCAAGCACACACAGTCCTCTAACCTCAGGGCAGGCCGTCTTCAGCCTCTAGCCTCCTAGGGACTTGGACTTGCAGATGCTGGACTTCGACTTCCTCAAGAGATTCTCAGAGATTCATAAATTATATACATGCATATAAAATATTATATATTTCCTTACACTATGGAATCTACATTGCCTCGCAGAGTAATGCCATTAACTTACTGATTTCCCCATAGACTAGTCCCTCTCACTTGCCTAATAACTACCCCTGAATCTCCTACCATCTCTTACACTAGGGGGATTCTGCAGTGGCCAATTCATTGACCAACCTGTGCTTCTTTTGATATGCAGGGAGCCCAGAGCACCCAGGAAAATCCCACGTGGTCACTGGAAAACCATGCAACTATCACACAGACTGCAATGGAAGTTGGGCTTGAACCAAGTTTCTGGGCAATGTGGCAGCAATACCACCCATGGAACATCATGAAGTCCTAAGGCATTTTCAAATTCCTTGCTCAGGCCATAACATTCACCAAATGAAGGACTTGTTTCAAAGTCTTTTGCACCTTCATCAAAATACATCAATGGGTCAAAATTGCGAAGATTTTGGTGGAGGGGCAGATAGTGTTGAGGAAACAAGTAGGCTGCCGAAGGATTTAAACAGATTAGGAGAATGGGCAAGCAAGTGGCAAATGAAATACAATGTTGGATAATGCATGGTCGTGCACTTTGGTAGTAGAAATAAATGTGCAGACTATTTTCTAAACAGGAGAAAAATCAAAAATCTGAGATGCAAAGGGACCGCATTCATTTCAGGAGGGCATGAATACAAGAGCAGAAAACAACACACACAGAATGCTGGTGGAACACAGCAGGCGAGGCAGCATCTATAGGGAGACGTGCTGTTGACATTTTGGGCCGAGACCCTTCGTCAGGACTAACTGAAAGGAAAGATAGTAAGAGATTTGAAAGTAGTGGGGGGAGGAGGAAATGCGAAATGATAGGAGAAGACTGGAGGGGGTGGGATGAAGCTGAGAGCTGGAAAGGTGATCGGCGAAAGTGATACAGAGCTGGAGAAGGGAAAGGATCATGGGACGGGAGGCCTCAGGAGAAAGAAAGGGGGGGGGAGCACCAGAGGGAGAAGGAGAACAGGCAAATAACTAAATATGTCAGGCCTCCCGTCCCATGATCCTTTCCCTTCTCCAGCTCTATATCACTTTCACCAATCACCTTTCCAGCTCTTAGCTTCATCCTGTTACGAACCCCGTAACTGGGTCACTTACCAGCAAAGATAGAGAGGTCCGTTGAAGTCTGATGATACTATTTTTAACAGTATTTATTAGTAAAAAATACACAAAAATAATATCAATGCAAATATACAGATAATATACATCGTCAATACTAAATCTAAAAGTGCGGGTATAATAATAATCAATAAGAAATAAGCTCTATCGTTGTCTAGGGGATAATGTATTGTCCAATGGAAATATAAAGTTCACTCAGTTCAGGCAGGCTGCAGCTTTTGGGGACCGTTGGGTTGTAATGGTTGGAGAGAGAGAGAGATTTGGGAGAAAAACTTGCCGATTTTCCTTTTATGATTTCAATCCATCGGAGTCTCGTTGGTGTAGCCGTTCACTTGTGGCCTCTCCTTTAGCTAAACCATTCTTCCGTGGTGAGCCCGCCACCCTGGCAAGGGAAGGACGCACACGATCCCTCACCAGCTGTCACTATTAAACGCTGTCACTGGATTTCCAGCTTTTCTCCTGGTGCATCTAAAGGGGTTGTTCCCCAGACCCTCTTTTATCCTTACTCACGGGGTCTCTGATGTCAATCAGGTTGGGATGTTGCAATCCCTCACCAGACCACTCTGGTTGTCCCCTGAGGGTTTCCAATGAATAGTACAGTATCCAAAACACAATTCCGTCTCCGAGAGACAATATCCGTTATCAGTGGTTCTGTTTCGCTGAGGTCAGGACATATTCCAAACCCCGTGTATTCTGCATGTCTCTCTCTCACTTCCTGGGTCCCAGACCCGAATTAATGGCGATCTTGCGATTTTCAAAAGGAGTTGTGTCACATTCGTAACAATCCCACCCCCTCCAGTTTTTTATCATTTTGCATTTCCCCCTCCCCCCACTACTTTCAAATCTCTTACTATCTTTCCTTTCGGTTAGTCCTGATGAAGGGTCTCGGCCTGTAACGTCGACAGTGCTTCTCCTTATAGATGCTGCCTGGCCTGCTGTGTTCCACCAGCATTTTGTGTGTGTTGTTGTTTGAATTTCCAGCATCTGCAGATTTCCTTGTGTTTGCTCTTTAAATACAAGAGCAGAGATGTGATTCTAAGGCTTTATAAGGCACTGATGAGGCCTCACCTTGAGTATTGTGAAGAGTTTTGGGCTCCGCAACTAAAAAGATGTGCTGACATTGGAGAAAGTGCAGGAGTGGTTCACAAGGATGATTCTGGGAATGAAAGGGATATCATACGAAGAATGTTTAGTGGCTCTGGGATTGTACTTGCTGGAATTTAGAAGGTTGAGGAGGATCTCATTGAAAACTTTCAAATGTTCAAAGGTCTAGACTGAGTAGATGTGGAAGATGGGGAGTCTAGGACAAGAGGGCACAGTCTAAGGATAGAAGGGTGTCTATTTAAAGCAGAGATGTGGAGAAATTTCTTTAGCCGGAGGGTAAGGACTTAGTGGAATTTGTTACTACAGGCATCTGTGGAGGCTAGGTCATTAAGTGTATTTAAGGCAGAGCTTGATAGGTTCTTGATTGGACACACGTCAAAGGATACAGGGAGAAGGCCAGGGAATGGGGCTGAGGAGGGGAGAAAAGGATCAGCCATGATTGAATGATGGAGCAGACTCGATGGGCCGAATGGCCTAATTCTGCTCCTATGTCTTTAGGTCTTATGGTCTTAATTATTGCGACGCAGGAGACTGCATCATCTCTGGAGGGAAGGAAGCTGTCAATAGTTTGGGTCATAACGCTGCATTACAAATTATTGACTGTGAAAAGCGTACTGGTGTGAGCCTGATAGAAAGTGGCATATGAGCATCAATTCAGAATTCCAATAGCGAATCATTAGTCTTCCACTGTTTTCAGCTTTTGCCATCCATACAGATGACAATTTTTGTGACAATCAAGACAATTAGGTTCCTTTCCCACTAGAAAAATAGACACTGAAAAATGCTAAGCCTTTTGAATGAAGGGTAACTGAATTTTTAGCAGTGTACTAAGTAGAAATTTCCAACCAACCTCTGTGACTCTAATTGTGTAAGTGCAGAGTGTCTTTCCCTTCATTCTGCAATAGAAGTTTCATATATATTAAAAATTAAAAAGTACTTTTGAACATTTGCTTGTGATACTTCAGCATCTAACGTAATCTCACATGTGTGGCTCAGCTTGGCTCCAGTGCCATAGGCAAGTTTGCTGACAACGCCATTGTCATAGGCCAAATCAAAGATGGTGATGAATCAGCATATGGCGGGGGGGGGGAGCAGATACTGAAAATCTGGCTGAGTGGTGCCACAACAACAACCTCTTACCCAATGTCAGCAAGACCAAGGCGCTGATTATTGACTTCAGGAGTAGGAAACCGGAGGTCCATGAGCCAGTCCTCATTGGAAGATCAAAGGTGGAGAGGGTCAGCAGCTATAAATTCCTAGGTGTTATTATTTCAGAAGAAGAGTCCTGGGCACAACATGAAAGATCCATTACAAATGTAACCAGGTGATTGCTGAATATTTTTTATTGTTAAAAGAGCAATTATGGTGACATGCTAAGAGCACTTAGCATCACCCTGGTAATGCCAAAATAGATGCCTTTAAGAGAAAACGGCCGCGTTATTAGGTAAGTAAGGAGTAAAAAGTAAAAATTACAATGTTCTACAAAAGCAAGAACATGGGATGCTGGGAGCTGCTTCTCCCAGGAATGCTGGTCATATGGTGTGGAAATGTGAATAATATTTGATAATATCCATGTAAATTCAGTTATACTTATTGGAAATTTGACCCATTTTGATTTTACATGTGGATGCGTTAGATTTCATGAGTGAAGTGTCAGTGCTGGACAGTGTATTTGTGTGAGTTCCGTATCGGCCAAGTAGACATTACAGTGTAAATTTAACTACAAGGCAATATATTGTAAATGTTTTTGTAAACATTATTTTTGTCTTACTTTATCATTCCATAATATAAATGTGACGGAGTAATGTGAATGTGTTAATCTCTATTCACGTAGCGTGAGTGAGGAGAATTCATTTCAGTGTCTAGCCTATAAGTGTTTGGAAGTTAAGCATGTGTGTGCCAAAGTAAGTATGCCTCCCAGTTAAGATGAGATGTATTTATTCATATTTTTGATGTTGTGTACAAGGCACATGGTTGGTGGGATTCTACTGTTATTTATATTGTTTTTTTTAGAATTGCCACTGCCATACTAGTTTTGTATATTTGGCTTTATTTATTTTCATCCTATATAAGTAACTAGTTGCTACACAAGTGTGTGGGCCAAAATTAAAATGAAACTGTAACAGCAGGATCCGTTTTATTTCAAACTCATTTTGTTGTTTTTATTCTGATGAACAAACTGAATCTGATTTGAATGAGCAAATTAGAAAATTGCGTAGTAAGCAGGAGGAAGCCATGGCAACTATAGATAAACTAAGCAAAAGGTCCATGTCTTTGTTCCAAGGGAAAAACACATTGCTCCATTTACAGGTGTTGTTGAGAAAGATGGGAGGGGTGTCCATTGGTGACATGCTCACCTACCTCTGAGAAGTTTTTAGGGCCAAGCATAGTGCACCCCAGCTGTCACATAGCTTCTGTAATCCTAAACAGTGTGAAGGTGAAGACATAAGAGAGTTTTCACATGCTCTAGCCCAAGCTCTTAACTTGTTACTGAAGTGTTCCCCTTATGATGTGACCAATGAGAGATCAATTAATAGAGGGGATCAGAGACCCTTCCCTTAGAAGAGAGCTCCACAGATACACTCAGAACAACCTGGAGTCCTCAGTGATGGAAGTGCAAGAGGAGGCTTGTCTGTGTTTTTTTTAAAAGAGTCCTCAGGAAATGCAAAGACTGTAAATTCAAAGTAGTAGTAGCCAGACACAGTGCTCAACTCTTAAAGCTCAGGAAATGTCCTTAAAATTGTCGCTGAGCAGGCAAAGCCATTAGTGAGTTGACTCAAGTAATGAAAGATCTTGCTGTACGGAGAGGTGTTGCATGTGCTACTACCAGTGGACTAAGTTGCATCCTAGGCTCAGAGAGGATGGGCAACCAATATGTTTCAAGTGTCAGGTGGGAGGGCATGTGGACAAGAATTGCCTACAGAAACAAAGTGCAAGGGATGTAAAGCCCGTATCCTCCAGCCCTCTAGTTGTCGTGAGTATGGCAATTTTGTGGAACCTCAGAAATTCAGATAACGTACAGCCAACTCATGCTCATTTACTGCAATGTTTCATAGGAACATGTCCTGTTATTGAGCTTAAGCTATCAGGCGTCACTGTCCATTGTCTGTTGGACATGTGAAGTGAGCACCATGACTGAGCAGTTCTTTCAAAAGCATTTGAATGGAGAGGATGAGGATGTGTTGTCTACTGCTCACCAGTATAGGTTAACAGCCATGAACAGTCTTGATATTCCTTACCTTCGATATCTAGAGCTAGAGGTTCAAGTGATGGGCATGAAGATACCCAATTGTGGCTTTGTAGTACTCAGGGATCCTGTTAGCACCGAATGACATGTCCCATGCTTTGTGGGCATGAACATTGTAAGCTGATGTATATAACTTCTCTATTTAGAATCTGACGTGACCGTAGAAGGAAAGTTGGATTCTGATTGGAGAGATGTTTTCCAGAAAGTGCAGATGTGCAGTACCGAAGAGAAATCTGTAGTCCGAGTAACAGGAAAAAATATTGAACGTATACCCATTGAATCATAGTCACCATTGTGGCTAGGAAGGCCACTGGAGAGGCTGGTAGTGACCATAAGGTGTTACTTGAGCTACGCAACACTGTTCTACCAGGAAGTTTTGTCGTTATTCCCATGACTCTGGTAGTCATACAGCACCAGCACAGGTACTGAACCCCCTCTGAAGAAAATGCCTGGCTCTCAAATAATACCTGGCTGGGTATCCTGTCAGAGGTAGAGTGAATAGATAGTGATTAGCGATATACTGTAAGATTTCAGTGGATCTCAGCTGGCATTGAACAAGTGACATGTGGTATAAAGGAAGAGGGTAGTAATCACAAGTTAAAGTCAATTCCAGTCAAGCTCAACATTGGGAGTAGTGAAGAACAGTGAGTTCAGCTAAGAGCTTTACTGGCTAAGTACCTGGATTTCCTTGTAGTTGAAGTTGAAGACCTTGGGTACAATGACAAGGTCAAGCTTGACAATCATTTAATTGATGACAAGCCTGTTTCACAGCCACACCATTGCATTCCACTTAATCCATACAGTGAAATGAAAGAGCCATCTCAAACTTGTTGAATAAGGGTGTGATTCTGGAGAGCAATTGTGCATTTGCCTCACCTGTAGCATTGATACAGAAGCTGATGGTAGCATAAGACTTTGTGTAGATGATCGAAGACTGAATCTTAAAACTAAAAAGGACATGCACCCGCTCCCATGTATTGACGAGACCTTTGCTGCCCTATGGGGTGCGCAATTTTCAATAGATCTCACGTGGTTATCATCTGGAGGAGGGGGAGGACTGTGATAGGCATAAGACTGCTCTTTGGACCCTGTTTGGTCTATATGAATATCTTTGCATGCCATCTGGGTTTTATTTGAAGACTTTTCAAAGACTCATGCAGGTAACCATGAATGACTTAGTCTTTCAAATTATGCTCATGTACTTGATGATATTCTGGTGTATTCACACACTTTCCAGGAACACTTGGAGAAGCTTGACACTGTGCTTCAGTGCCTTAAGGAGACAGGTCTGCAGGTGAAATTGGAAAAAGGTCATTTTCTGCAGTCAGACGTCAAGTTCTTAGGACACCAGGTATCAAACAAGGGCATAGGGACAGATCCCGAGAAGGTCTCAGCTGTTCAGCAGTGGTCAGTACCATCTACAGCCAAAGACTTAAGATAATTTCTTGGCTTTTGTAGTTATTATAGATGGGTCATTCAGGGATTCTCAGGATGTAATGAATTTATGTCTTGATGCAGGGAGTCCTAGTAAAGCAAACCAGCTGTTACAACAGTCTTAGATGGAAGAATGTCAAACTACCTTTGACTTGTTCAAAGAGAAACTGACCACTTTGCCGATTTCACACAACAGTGGAAATGGATGCAAGCAGTCATGGACTAGTAGCTGCTTTATACCAGCAATAGGGAGAGTCAAAGAGGGTTATTGCATATGCAAGCTGACAATTGAGAAATGCTGAAAAGAACTTTCGGAATTATAGCAGCATGAAATTAGAGCTGCTTGCGCTTAAGTGGGCTATAATAGAGAAGTTTTGTGGTTATTTATTGGGTTCTAAATTCACTGTAACTACTGACAATAACTTTTTATCCCTTTTGAAAACAGACAAGTTGGGAACAAGTGAGCAGAAATGGATCTCACAGCTGTCCGTGTTTGACTATAAAGTTCAATATTATCTAGGTTGGTGCTCTCTCTAGGCAGCCATTTGCAAGGGGGCCGAAGCCTATCTCAGAGGATGCGGTGTCCGACAGGTCTGTGGCAAACTGTTGTCTGATCATTAGCAACACTGCTCTTGACTCGCCACTTGGTTACCACTGGTCTTGAAAGTTTAAGCAAATCCAAGCTCTTGAAGCTGGTATGAGTGATGTGAGTGGCCTGATTCAAGGAAACACACCAGCCCATCTGGGTTATTCTAGTGGAGATTTGCACATTTTTCAGCAGCAAGACTCTGTATTAAGTATCTTCAGAGACTTGTGGGACCAGAAAAAAAAGCTGAATGGCAAGGAACGTGAAGCTCTGCCCAAACCTATTTTGTCTCAATTGAAGCACTAGGGCAGCGTTAGGGAGTGTAAGGGGTTACTCTATCGTGTAGTTGAGGATGAGAAACATGGGGAGTGTTATCAGCTTCTCCCTCCTACCAGCTTGAGAAGTAAAGTGTTAGGGTATGTACATGACTCTACATTTGTTGAGAAGCAGATGATTTTGTGTGGGCATGCATGGGGATGTGGCACAGTGGATCAAAAATTGTCTGCGTTGTGTGTTAACCAAGATGCTGCACCCTAAAATCTGTTCCCCTCCCCCCCCCAAAGAAATCATTTCTTGCTTCTAGGCTGCTCAAAGTTGTTGCTGTAGATTTCACTGTGCTTGATCCGGCAGCTGATGGACGTGAGAAAGTATGAATAGTCACAGAAATTTTTACAAAATTCACCCAAGCATTCCCAACTCGAGATCAAAGGTGGATACCACTGCAAAGGTGATCTTGAAGGAATGGTTTATACTGTACGGTGCTCAGTAGAGGTTGCTTTCTAACCTGGGCCATAACTTCCAAAGTGAGGTCATAGCTGAACTTTACAAACTGTACAGGTTAAAGGGAAGTCATACTACACCCAATCACCCTACCGGCAACATTCAGCATGAGTGTTTCAACAGGGCAATGCATAATTTATTGCGTACGTTGTTTCCGAAAAAGGAACACAGGCAGCCAGTGCTTCTACCTGAGTTTGTGTATGTATGTAATGCGACATCTCACTCCACCACCAGATATTCTCCTTGTTAAGTGTTGATCCCCACTTGCCAGTGATTGCTCTGCTGGGGCAAGCACAGTCTGTAGACAGGAAATATGACTGGTTAGCCATACACCAGAAATGACTGATTGATGCTCCTGCCTCAACATAAGAATACTCTGAACAGAGGCTTCAGAATGCATTGCCTTACAGGAGGATACAACTAATTGTCCTGAGGTTGACATAAAGGTACTGGTTTACCTCAAGAGCAGGCCGTTAGGCCGTACTAAGATCCAGGAATCAGAATCAGGTTTATTATCACCGGCATGTGGCATGAAATTTGTTAACCTAGCAGCAGCAGTTTAATACAATACATAATAAAGAAGAGAAAAACATAATAAATAAAATAATAATAATAAATAAGTAAGCCAATTACATATATTGAATAGATTAAACAATGTGCGAAAAACAGAAATACTGTAAATTAAAAAAGTGAGGTAGTGTCCAAGGATTCAATGCCCATTTAGGAATCGAATGGCAGAGGGGAAGAAGCTGTTCCTGAATCACTGAATGTGTGCCTGCAAGCTTCTGTGTCTCCTAGCTATGGTAACAATGAGAAAAGGGCCTGCCCTGGGTGCTGGAGGCCCTTAATATTGGATGCTGCCTTTCTGACACACTGCTCCCTAAAGATGTCCCGTGTACTTTGTAGGCTAGTGCCCAAGATGGAGCTGACTAGATTTACAACCCTCTGCAGCTTCTTTTGGTCCTGTGCAGTAGCCCCTCCATACCAGACAGTGATGCAGCCTGTCAGAACGCTCTCCATGGTACTTCTATGGAAGTTTTTGAGTGTATTTGTTGACATGTCAGATCTCTTCAAACTCCTAATGAAGTATAGCTGCTGTCTTGCCTTCTTTAGAACTACATCAATATGCTGGGACCAGGTTAGATCCTCAGAGATCTTGACACCCAGGAACATGAAACTGCTCATTCTCTCCACTTCTGATCCCTCTCTGAGAATTGGTATGTGTTCCTTCATCTTACCCTTCCTGAACTCCACAATCAGCCCTTTCGTCTTACTGACATTGAGTACCAGGTTGTTGCTGCGGCACCATTCCACTAGTTGGCATATCTCACTCCCGTACGCCCTCTCGTCACCACCTGAGATTCTACCAACAATGGTTATATCGTCAGCAAATTTATAGATGGTATTTGAGCTATCCCTAGCCACACAGTCATGTGTACATAGAGAGTAGAGCAGTGGGCTAAGCACACACCCCTGAGGTGTGCCAGTGTTGATCGGCAGTGAGGAGGAGATATTATCACCAATTCACACAGATTGTGGTCTTCTGGTTAGGAAGCTGAAGATCAAATTGCAGAGGGAGGTACAGAGGCCCAGGTTCTGCAAGTTCTTAATCAGGATTGTGGGAATGATGGTATTAAATACTGAGCTATCGTCGATGAACAGTATCCTGATGTGGGTGTTTGTGTTGTCCAGGTGATCTACAGCTGTGTGGAGAGCCATTGAGATTCCGACTGCCATTGACCTATTGTGGCGATAGGCAAATTGCAATGGGTCCAGGTCCTTGCTGAGGCAGGAGTTCAGTCTAGTCATAACCAACCTCTCAAAGCATTTCATCACTATCGATGTGAGTGCTACCGGGAGATGGTCATTAAGGCAGCTCACATTATTCTTCTTAGGCATTGGTATAATTGTTGCCTTTTTGAAGCAAGTGAGAACTTCTGCCCATAGCAGTGAGAGGTTGAAAATGTCCTTGAGTACTCTCACTGTTCGGTTGGCACAGGTTTTCAGAGCCTTACCAGGTACTCCACTGGGACCTTCCACCTTGCAAGGTTTCACTCTCTTTAAGAACAGCCTAACATCAACCTCTAACTGTCTACAGGGTGGTGGAGATAATAGGCAACACATACACTACAGAAACTTCGGAGGGAGGTGCCTATAAAGAGGGTGAACAGGGTAAATATCAGACACTTTGAGAACCTACCCATCCCAGCTTCTCAAAGGAGACTGCAAACTCCTCTAATTCAGGCTAGCCATCCCCGGACATGAATCAGATTGTGAGGACTCAGAGGATGGTGTGATATTGTTAGAAGATGTGTCAGAACCAAGTATACCAAATAGTGTCCCTAACCTTCACAGCATTCATTCTGGAACTGTAAAAACTCCTGGTACTGAGCCTGTAGGGCCTGTGATGCAGATGCAGCATCTGATGTTGGTCATCCTTCTGTTGCTGCACCCCACAGGAATAAAAGAGTAAATGCTGGACAGCAATCTAACCCACATCACGAACCAAGGTCAGCCCTAGATGCGGCCTCCATAAGTCTTGCAACAGTGTCACAGATACTGGCAAGTCAAGTTCAGTTCTCTTCAGAGAAGCAGTGAAAGAAGTTAAAATGTAGGCAAAAAAAAACTGTAGGCTAGCTAGCTTAACATCGGTAGTCGGGAAAATGCTTGAAGCTGTCATTAAGGAAGAAATAGTGAAACATTTAGAAAGGAGTGGTTCCATTAGACAGACACAGCATGGATTCAGAAAGGGCAGGTCCTGTTTGACAAACTTACTGGAGTTCTTTGAGGACATAATGAGTGCAGTGGATAGAGGGGAACAGGTGGATGTCGTATACTTGGATTTCCAGAAGTCATTCAATAAGGTGCCGCACGAGAGACTTATAAGATACAGATGCATGGAGTTGGAGGAAATGTATTGGCATGGATAGAGGATTGGTTAATCGATAGAAGGCAGAGAGTTGGTATAAATGGGTGTTTCTCAGGTTGGCAGTCGGTGGTGAGCGGGGTGCTGCAAGGGTCAGTGCTGGGCCCACAGCTGTTTACCATTTACATTGATGATTTGGAAGAGGGGACTGAGTGTAGAGTAGCAAAATTTGCTGATGACACTAAACTGAGTGGAAAAGCAAATTGTACAGAGGATGTGGAGAGTCTGCAGAGGGATATAGGTAGATTAAGTGAGTGGGCCAAGGTCTGGCAGATGGAATGCAATGTTGGCAAAAGTGAGATCATCCACTTTGGAAGGAATAATGGAAGTGCAGATTATTATTTAAATGATGAAAGATTGCAGCATGCTGTTGTGCAGAGGGACTTGGGAGTGCTTGTACATGAATCGCAAAAAGTTGGCCTGCAGGTACAACAGGTTATTAAGAAGGCAAACGGAATGTTGGCCTTCATTGCTAGAGAGATTGAATTCAAGAGCAGGGAGGTCATGCTGCAACTATACAGGGTACTGGTGAGGCCACACCTGGAGTACTGTGTGCATTTCTGGTCTCCATAGTTGAGGAAGGATGTACTGGCTTTGGAGGCAGTGCAGAGGAGGTTCACCAGGTTGATTCCAGGGATGAAGGGGTTAACCTATGAGGAGAGATTGAGTCACCTGAGACTATACTCTCTGGAGTTCAGAAGAATGAGAGGGGATCTTATAGAAACATACAAAAATTTTTAAGGGAAAGATAAGATAGAAGTAGGAAAGTTGTTTCCATTGGTAGGTGAGACTAGAACTAGGGGACATTGCCTCAGGATTCAGGGAAAAGATTTAGAATGGAGATGAGGAGAAACTGTTTTTACCAGAGAATGGTGAACTTGTGGTATTCTCTGCCCAGTTGAGGCAGTTGAGGCTTCTTCACTAAATATACAAGATACAGTTAGATAAATTTTTACACAGTAGGGAAATGAAGGATTATGGGGAAAAGGCAGGAAGATGGAGCTGAGCTTACGAACAGATCAGCCATGATCTTATTGAATGGCAGGGCAGGCTCATGAGCTGGATGGCCTACTCCTGCTCCTATTTCTTATGTTCTTTGCAGTTAGTGAGTAATTGAGAACACAGTATGCAAGGGAGAAATGTAACCAAGTGACCATTGAATATCACAATCAAGAGAAAATCTGCAGATGCTGGAAATTCGAGCAACACACACAAAATGTTAGAGGAATTTAGCAGGCCAGGCAGAATCAATGGAAAAAGTACAGTCGACGTATTGGGCCTGCTAAAGGGTCTCGGCCTGAAATGTCAACTGTACTTTTTTCCATAGATGCTGCCTGGCCTGCTGAGTTCCTCTAACATTTTGTGTGTGTTGACTATTAAATATTTTTTTGAATTATTAAAGTGCACTGATGTATTCCCCCTGGTAATGCTAAAATGGCTGCCTGTGCTTTAAGAGAAAACAGTGACATCATTACGCAAGTAAGGAGTAGAAAGTAATAACTACAATGTTTGACAAAGCCCGAACCTAGGAGCTGCTTCTCTCTGCTTCCTGGACTACACAAAGAAAGCACAGCAGTGCCTCTGATTCCTTAAGAAATTGTGGAGATTCAGCATGACATCTACAAAACTTTGACAGACCTACAGATGTGTAACGGAGAGTATATTGACTGGCTGCATCACAGATTGGTACGGAAACACCAATACTCTTGAAAGGATTATTCTGCAAAAAGCAGTGGATATGGCCCACCGTGGATAAAGCCCTCCCCACCACTGAGCACATCTACATGAAATACTGTCTCAGGAAAGCAGCATCCATCATTAGAGACACCCCTCCCCCATCTGCGACTACCACCCTGGAGCCTCAGGAGTCACACCACCAGGTTCAGGAACAGTTATTACCCCTCATCCATCTGGCTCTTGAACCAGCGGGGATAACTTCACTCAACTTCACTTGCCCCATCACTGAAATGTTCCCACAACCAATGGACCCACTTTCAAGGGATCTTCATCTCACGTTCTCAATACTTAATTGGTTATTTATTTGTTATTACTATTTCTTTCTTTTTTTATTTGCACAGTTTGTTGCCTTTTGCACTCTGGTTGAATGCCCAAGTCTTTCATGATCCTGTTATGGTTATTATTCTATAGATTTATTGAGTATGCCTGAAAGAAACTAAATCTCAGGATAGTATATGATGACATATATGTACTTTGATAATAAATTTACTTTGAACTTTAAATCCCAAACTGCATTTTATGTTAAATGTTTAACTGTAATCAGTGCTTTTTACAGAAAAAATCCTGGTCTAAAGTCATTGGAAACATGATGTCATTTAACCAGTTGTTCACATTTTTTTGATATGATCACTTTGGCCGGATGGCTTAGATAGCACTGGATGGCAACTGGATGACCCACACCACAGAGCCCTCAGAAACTTTGTAGTCTTTTGGGGTGAATATCAAGTGCTGTTCTTGCACCAGTCATCAGAAAATCCAGGGATGAGTAAAATAAGCTCGAAGTAATACATTGGAAACAAGCTGATTTTGCTGCAGAAGAACAGAACTAGGGAGACAATGACAGAGTTGCTTACACAAGAAAAGATAAAAGCAGTGCAACGTGTTTGAAATTATGATGATACAGAGTCCAGGAGGAATATAACCTTCTAGAAAACTTGAACAAACTAATACTTGCATATCACAGATGAATAAATAAACAAGCACAATGTTGAAACTAAATAAAATTGTATATGTTGTGTACATGTATACCAAAAGGAAAAGTAAGAAGGAATATAGAATAGTTAGGAAATAAATTCATTAAAAAAGATAAATAAAAGATAAGCTTTCAGTTGAAGTTATCAAAGGATGTAAAGAGAAATAATCACATATTTTATGGATGCACAGCAACAAAAGAAGAATCCCTGGGAAGAGGGTCACAAAGAGATACACAAATAAAACTACAAAGAAATGACAACAACCTGGCAGAAACAATAAATAATTACTTTCAGGAAGACTAAAATGGTGGATATTATATTAAAAAATACAAAAACATTTTAAATAGACAGAGTAATAATTAATAGAGTAATCAAATTAATTGATGACAGAAAGATTGATTTCTACTGTGTTGATTCAAATGATTTGAGGAAGAGATATTCAAGTTGATGTTTTATATATATAATTCACAAAAAGCAGAAAGATGCTAGGAGATATGTGGATAGATCGGGTAATTTGTATATTAATAGGAAAATTGACTAAGCTGTATGCTAATTTTCTTGACATCATTGGTAGAAGAGATAATGACATCCCTGTCTGAAGATATTGTGGTAAGATATCTGAAAAATAAATTGTAGAAGAATGTATTCCAAATGAGAAAGTCACTCTTGACCAACTTCATTGAGTAACATAAAAAGAGACAAGGGTAATATAATGGATGAAGTCTATCAGCAGCTTTGCAGTACGCTACCACTAGTATACTGGACTAGTGATGAGGTTAGAACATGGCAAGTCAGGAAATAACATTTTGAGTGAAGTAAAGGGATAGAAAGAAGAATTGAAAGAGAGTTTTTAAGATATATAAAGAAATATTTCTCTGGGATCAGTTCTCCTACCATCTTTGGAAGAGGTGAACAATTATAAGATTTACAGATGACATCAACATTTGGGTGAGTGTTCATATCAGTTAGAACTATCACCAAATAAATTTACATTTCAGTGTAAATAAATCTAAGTGGTGCAGTTTACACGGAGGGATAAGGTGATCTCATACCCTGGAAAATCAAAGGTAGGAATTGAATTGAATTTACTTTATTTCTTACATCCTTCACATACATGAGGAGTGAAAATCTTTATGTTACGTCTCAGTCTAAATGTGCAATGTGCAATCATAGTAATTTATAATAATTTATAATAAATAGGACGGCCAATATAACATAGAAATGCACTCAAATCACTCGTGAGTTAATCAGTCTGATGGGCTGGTGGAAGAAGCTGTCCCGGAGCCTGTTGGTCCTGACTTTTATGCTGTGGTACTGTTTCCCGGATGGTAGCAGCTGGAATAGTTTGTGGTTGGGGTGACTTGGGTCCCCAATGATCCTTCGGGCCCTTTTTACACACCTGTCTTTGTAAACGTCCTGAATCATGGGAAGTTCACAACTGCAGATGCGCTGGGCTGTCCGCACCACTCTCTGCAGAGTCCTGAGATTGAGGGAAGTACAGTTCCCATTCCAGGCAGTGATGCAGCCAGTCAGGAAGCTCTCAATTGTGCCCCTGTAGAAAGTTCCTAAGATTTGGGGGCCCATACCAAACTTCCTCAATTGTCTGAGGTGAAAGAGGCGCTGTTGTGCCTTTTTCACCGAACGGCTGGTGTGTACAGACCAGGTGAGGTCCTCAGTGATGTGGATGCTGAGGAACTTAAAGCTGTTTACCTCTCAACTCCATCCATTGATGTCAATAGGAGTTAGCCCGTCTCCATTCCTCTGTAATTCACAACCAGCTCCTTTGTTTTTGCGACATTGAGGGAGAGGTTGTTTTCTTGACACCATTTGTCAGAGAGATGACTTCATCCCTGTAGAGATGACTTCATCCACCTTGATATTGTTTGAGATTAGGCCAATCAATGTAGTGCCATTGGCAAATTTAATTAGCAGATTAGAGCTGTGGATGGTGACACTGTCATGGGCATACAGGAAGTAAAAGAGGGGATTTGGTACACAGCCCTGAGGGGCTCCTGTGTTGAGAGTCAGAGGGGCAGAGTTGAGGGAGCCCACTCTTACCACTTGCCGGGGATCTGACAGGAAGTCCAGGATCTAGCTGCACAAGGCAGGGTCAAGGCCAAGATCTCTGAGCTTCCTGTCAAGTTTAGAAGGAATTATGTTGTTGAATGCTGAACTGTAGTCCAAGAACAGCATTCTTACATCAGCATCCTTCTTCTCCAGATGTGTAAGGACAGAATATAGAGCAGTGGCTGCCAATCGGTTGTGTCAATAGGCGAATTGTAGGGGGTCCATTTTGGGTGGTAGCAAGCTGCGGATGTAGTCTTTGACCAGCCTCTCAAAGCATTTGAGATGAGTGATTTGAGCATTTGAGATTTGAGAT